>NC_090073.1:4700238-4788298 GCF_038355195.1 Osmerus mordax | reverse complement strand
TTTTTCAATAATTCAAACATTTGGCCCATGTAAACACTACGTGAGCTAATGACGCCCTCTGAGAGTTGTTTAGCAACATAGACAGTTCAATGCCGGCGTAATGTCGATATCAAATGTTTGGAGTGGCCCGCTACTCTCTAGCCAAATGTTCCAGCGATCCTGTTCCAGCCAATCGCCTTTGGCAAGGCCTTTCCTCCCTGGTTTATTTTTGCGAAGCCACTGTCAATCAAACTCAAACTGGGGGAAAGCGTTGCGGTTCAGACAGGAAACGGGGGGGCGCTGCTTCTCCCGTCGGAATGTCTTCAAATGACGTTTCCTTTCTGTTATCGCAGGGTGTAAGGGTGTAAAGTGTTGCCGACTCCTGCTTTTCAAATACCAATTACTGGTACAGACCAGGCGTCCAGCCTTGTTTGAGGACAGGGGCTCAGAGCAGACGGAGCCACACACACCCTAACACACACACACCCCACACACACGTCAAAATACAACACAGATGTTTCAGTATAAAGAGACTTTGAGTCGTGTTATCCCCCCTTTCCAGACAGAGACACACTCATCCTCTTCCCTCTCTCTATCGGTCTCTCTGTCTGTCTCTCTACCTGCCTGTCTGTCTGTCTCTCTACCTGTCTGTCTGCCTGTCTCTCTGCCTGTCTGCCTGCATGCCTGCCTGCTTGCCAGTCTGTCTCTCTGTCTGCCTGTCTGCCTGTCTCTCTGCCTGTCTGCCTGCATGCCTGCCTGCTTGCCAGTCTGTCTGTCTGTCTGTCTGCCTGTCTGCCTGTCTCTCTGCCTGTCTGCCTGCATGCCTGCCTGCTTTCCAGTCTGTCTGTCTGTCTGTCTGCCTGTCTGCCTGTCTCTCTGCCTGTCTGCCTGCATGCCTGCCTGCTTGCCAGTCTGTCTGTCTGTCTGTCTGTGTGTGATGGCTCCTGTGTGCCTCCTGTTGGCTTGTACATGTCGTCTGGCCGTGTGATGTTGACGTGAGGTCGTCTCAGACCCGGTCGGAATGAACCACGCAGTACATATCTCCCCCCCCCCCCCATCACCCTCACCCTCCTTCCCCTCCCACACCTCTCTCCAAACCCACCTCCCCCATCTCCCCCCACCCAACCCCCCCCCCCCCCCAGTCCTTTCTAATCCCACATGGGGCAGGCAGGGTGGGGGCAGGGGGGTAGCAGGGTATGTCAGGGGGGAGGGCTTACAGCTTAGTTTGGCTGTGTGTGTCTGTGTGTGGGGGGGGGGGGGGGGGGGGGGGTCTGTGGCCAACCACAGGCAGAGTTCACTATACTGTAGGTGTAGAGGCACAGGGCATGGAGGGATGTTGACAGAGAGAGGAAAATGAACATAGTGGAAGTGATACAGAGCCAGAGAGAGAGAAAAAGAGAGAGAGAGCGAGAGAGAGAGAGAGAGAGAGAGAGAGAGAGAGAGCGAGAGAGAGAGAGAGAGAGAGAGAGAGAGAGAGCGAGAGAGAGAGAGAGAGAGAGAGAGAGAGAGAGAGAGAGAGAGAGAGGGAGAGGAGATGGTGGGAGAGAGAGATTGACACGTTTAAGTAATGATCTGCTGATGCGCCCTCAACCACGACACACACACACACCATAGCACCCAGACACCAGACATATCCCCACGCACACACGGGTAATCTAATGAATAGTCGTGGATTACAGTTAATTCAGATTCATCTTTAACATGGTGGTGATGAGGATGATTATGATCATTACCATAATCATTCCACTTTGTCTGTGAGTGTGTTTGGATTCCCCTGGCATGTGTGTGTGTGTGTCGCGTGGCTGAGGAACACTGTACACACACTCTCAGAGGTTTATAAACTCGTTCATTTGCATCCAGTCTAGACATGACATCACATTTATCCTTTTGTTTTACACAAACAATATGTATTGACCTTGCATGTCGAGGGGTCACTTCTCCACTTCCAAGACCACCGCTAACAAACCAACACACAGCAGCCTTTTGTCTTAGTAGCTGGTGGGAGACCAGGACCCCAGCCTCTCCCCCTGTGTCCAAGCCTCTCCCCCTGTCTCCCAGCCTCTCCCAGCCTCTCCCCCTGTCTCCCAGCCTCTCCCAGCCTCTCCCCTGTCTCCCAGCCTCTCCCAGCCTCTCCCCCTGTCTCCCAGCCTCTCCCCCTGTCTCCCAGCCTCTCCCAGCCTCTCCCCCTGTCTCCCAGCCTCTCCCCCTGTCTCCAGCCTCTCCCAGCCTCTCCCCCTGTCTCCCAGCCTCTCCCCCTGTCTCCCAGCCTCTCCCAGCCTCTCCCCATCTTTCCCAGCCTCTCCCCCTGTCTCCCAGCCTCTCCCAGCCTCTCCCCATCTCTCCCAGCCTCTCCCCCTCTCTCCCAGCCTCTCTCCCGGCCTCTTCCCCCATCTCCCAGCCTATCCCCCTCTCTCCCAGCCTCTTCCCCCATCTCCCAGCCTCTCCCCTTCTCTCCCAGCCTCTCCCCCCATCTCCCAGCCTCTCCCCCTCTCTCCCAGCCTCTCCCCGGTCTCCCAGCCTCTCTTCAGACCAGGGTGTGATGTAGAGGTCACCATGGTGACTTCTGCACGGACACCAGGGGCGTGTGGGAGAAGCAGGTGAATGTCAGGGAATCGGCTGTCAGTTCCAATGGCGGGTGGAAGATATCGGCGTGGTAAGATTTCTGTGGAATTTGGTGAATATTGACCAGAGGACAGGGTGTCGGGGAGAGATGTGGGGGGTTGTGCATGGGTGTCTGAATGCGTGCATGAGCGTGCGCGCATGTGTGCGGATGTGTATGTGTGTGTGTGCGTGGCTGTGTGCGCGTGTGTATGTGTCAGGTCACCCCCCTCCTCCCCCTCTCCAGCATCGGCAGTCTCCCCTGGTGAAGATCATGTGGAGGGGAGGGAGACATTAGGCTCTGTTCAACATGCTTAATGTTACTAGGCCAACAGCCCGGCCCGGGGGCAGGGCCCCGGCCCTCCCCTCCAACCCCCCCCTCACCACCACCACCTCCGTTCCCACCCCCACCCTCCCCCCGGGGGGTCTTCCAGGGAGCGCACAGGGTCCTGAGACGAGCCCGGGCCGGGGCCCTGCCCTGCCTGTCGCTTCCCATGGATGGCTGGCTGTCGGTCTGTGGGGAAGGCCGGGGCGAGCCTCCCTAACAAGCAGGTCCCTGAAGCCCGCCGATTAGCCCAATTAAGCAGGGTCCCCATCAGCCAACCATGCTTCCAGCACCCAGTCGGGAAACCTGTCTGGATGGGTTTACAATGGGCCCCGCTGACATCCACACACACACACACTCATACTTACACACACACTCGCACGCTCGCACGCACATACATTCCTACACACTCACACTCATTGACTCATACACACCGACACACACACACACACATGCATTGGAGCCATATACCTATTATTAGCAAGCATATCAAGCATAAAAGCTGTTTCAACAAACAGCGTCACGTTCGTTTCTATGGAAAGTGCTCAGTGGTGGATCGAGGCTCGACAAACCGGGATACGGTCCGCGCCATGTTGAACTTCCCCCTCGTCCAGTCTGGCAGTGGACTCTCCCGAAGTGCTCCTGATTCATCATAGCTCTTATAGCTGTTATTTTGAGCCAGGTTCGAGAATAAACCAGAACATATCGAGGGAGATAGTTTGAGATATTTTGACTTGAGTTCATAGAATAAAATCACCAGAACGAGCCGGGTGCCTGAATGAAACTACGATCCCACCAAACGAGGGGGCCTTCGCTTCAAGCTGAGGGATGGGGGCTCGATATTTACACACACATTTCAAATCATGCCAAGACAGGCTCCCACATTCAACACACAAGACATGATAAGACATGAACTCTCACACACACACACACACATTGATGCGCACACACACACAGATGCACTGAAGTGGATGCACACACACAGACACACACACACGAGCCCACAGTTGTCTGCCTCTCGTCCGATGGATAGATAGGCATGTCCCCTTGATCACACTACCCCCCCCCCCCCCCCCCCCCATGACCTCTCCCAGTCAAACACCCTCTCATCACTACATACATTGATTTCATGCACCAGGCTTGTCACTGTGTCTAAGTGACATCCTTTCTCCTCTCACACGAACACTCATCCAGACAGAATGATCTTTAGCTTTATCAATCTTTACACACACACACACACACATACACACATCCATACACACACATTCTAGGGCCCTCAATTTTCACACCTATTATCTGCTTGTCCTTTTCTCATCTACTTAACTGACTGTTCACCTGCAACGACGCACTGAAGTACTCAGGCCTGTTCTCTCTCTCTCTCTTCCTCCCCCTCTCTCTCTCTCTCTCTCTCTCTCTCTCTCTCTCTCTCTCTCTCTCTCTCTCTCTCTCTCTCTCTCTCTCTCTCTCTCTCTCTCACTCTCTCTCTCTCTCGCATGCTCTCTCTCTCTCTCGCACGCTCTCTCTTCCTACCTCCCTCTCTCCTTCTCTCTCCTTTCCTCTCTCCCTTCCTCTCTCCCTTTCTTTCTCCCTTTCTCTCTCTCTCTCACTCCCTCTCTCTCCCCCTCCCTCTCTCGTCCGGGGCTCCATGCTGTTGTCTGGCCGGCCCGCGGTCAGCCCCGGCCAGTGCGGGGCGAAGCCTGCTGTTGTCTTATCATAATCAGACAGATTAGAGAGGCACAGTCCAGCTGTCTGCATCAGCAAAGCACTGCCTCGCCCACCCCCACACAGAGAGAGAGAAAGAGAGAGAGATAGAGAGAGACGGACCTCCTCCCCCTCTCCATCCGTCCTTCTCCCCCTCCTCCTCTCCTTCATCTCATCCTGTCTTTTTTGCTGTTTGTTTTCCTCTGGTAGATGTCATTTGGTGCTGTGTGTTTTCGGGCTGTGTTCAGGGAGGCTTGCGCTGTTGAATTAGATTAAGTGAAGCACGACAAATACTACCAGGGATAAGTTGATATTTTTTTCCCCGGGAGCCAAGTCAATGTAATCCCCAATCCCCCCCCCCCCCAGTAAAGACTGGAAAATACATGCAATTTACTGGTAGTCTACAGAGAGAGATTTGCAGGGCTAAACCTTACAACCGTAACGACATTGCAATAGGTAGAGTAAGTCAACGTGAAGTGAGCAATTCGAGAGACTTGTGTGTGTGTGTCAGTTATGAAGCCCTCCTGTTTGTGATACTGCCCTTAGGCTGGTCGTCCCCCTGGTCCAGGTCCGGGTCATCATCCCATCCTGGTGGACCAGGGCTCTGCAGCCTCAACACATCCCTGGAGGGTGCAGTTAACCCTGGCCACCCTTCCCCCCAACCTCCCCTCTTCTCTCACCCCCAGCCCCCACCCAGCCCTCACATTTCCACCCACCCTTCCCTTCCCCCACGACCTGCCCCCCACGACCTGCCACCCTGCCCCAGCCAGCCCTCACCATGCTCCGCCACCCTGCCCCCACCCAGCCCTAACCCTGCCCGCCTCCCACCAGCCCTCCCCCCCCCCCCCAGAAGCAGAGATGGAGGGAGGGATGAGGATTGAAGAATTAGCGAGAGAGAGATGGAGGGATGGAGGGATGGGTGGAGGACGTGGATGTGAGGCTTCTCCTGCCGTGGCCCTAATGGCCCAAACGAGGCAGGGGGAGGGAGAGGGGAGGGAGGGAGGGATGGATGGAGAGCGTGAGGGCGGATGGGGCATCAGTGGTGTCGTGAATGAAGCTCGACACCATATGAGCTGGCAGCCTGTCATATCCAGACCAATCAAAAGGCGGCAGAGCCGGGCCTTTCAACGGGCCGACCTGCTCCTATTGGTCCCGATATCACGTTGTACCACAGCGGTTCACATCACAGATCAGCAGACCCAGTCAGTGGTGGAGACCAATACTGTCCCAGCACAGAACAGTGCACCAAGACACACACACACACACAGACACACACGTACACACACACACACATAGACAGAGAGAGAGACACACACATTTTGTGCAGACACACAAACACACACACACATACACACACACAGAGTGATACACAAACACACAGAGACACACATAGAGAGAGAAACAGAGAGAGACACACAGACACACACACACATACACACACAGCCACACACGCGCTGAGCAACACACATGCATCAACATACACACACAGACTGAGACGAACACACAGACATCAAAACACTCTCAAACTTTTGAAATTACGATGTGGTGCTATCTCCAACATACTCTTCTTTGTCTCTCATTGGAATATTCATGCAGATTAAAGTCGAAGTACTAAAAATAGCTGACTATGATTATGTTGGCAGGGAGAGCATATTCTTTATGAAAATTAATTCTGTATTAGCAAAATGTGTTTGAAATTGAAAATTCAGCATACATCTATCTTGTCGCTTGTCTTCCAAATTCGATCTGACAAAGAAGCCCATTTCAGGGTCTCAGCTCAGCTCGCAGACATGTAACGTTTTGTTCTTGTTTGGTTTTCCATCGAAGATTGACTTCCGTATTTGGAAATGAGCAGTGACAAGTGAAAACGCGGCCAGCTGTTCGGACAGGAGAGCACACAAGACGTGCAACATGGATGCTCATCCTCAACATTCTCTACTGGTTCCTGTCACCAGCTGGCTGGCCTCCTCCTCTTCCTCCTCCTCCTCTTCCTCCTCCCCATCCTCTTCCTCCTCCCCATCCTCTTCCTCCTCCCCATCCTCTTCCTCCTCCCCATCATCATCCTCCCCATCCTCTTCCTCCTCCCCATCCTCTTCCTCCTCCCCATCATCATCCTCCCCATCCTCTTCCTCCTCCCCATCCTCTTCCTCCTCACCATCCTCCTCCTGGGCCTGGTCTCCTCCAGGCCCGGGATTGGCTCGTGACATCCTGGTGGAGCAGGGCTGTACAGCAGGCAGTGGATATGTGTTTCTAAACAAGGTCCCAGGTGACTGTGGAGTTGACAAGGTTCAGGTCACCTTAACCCTCGGGGGGTGGGGGGGGGGGGGGACATTGATGATGGTGGATAATGGAAACTCTTTCTCTCTCTCTCTTTTTCCCCTTTCTCTTTATCTCTCAACCCCCCCCCCCCCCCACTCCCTTTCACTTTCTATGTCTCTCTATCACCCCTCTCTCTATCTTCCAGTGCTATCGTTCAACACATGTTCAATCAAGATGGGTGAGAAACAGAGAAGTCAGGAGCTGATTTATGACCAGTGGAGGGTTGTGACTAGATCCCAGTACGAGGAGGCAAGGGGGTGGGCACTGAACACAAAAACACGTCGACAAAAGGTAATCCTTTGGATTGTCGCTTTTTTTCTGTTTACCTTAAGGAAAACACAAAGGGGGGGGGGGGGGGGGAGGGCGACGGTGTGTGAAAGAGGAGGACAACAATGTGGACGGAGTGCGTGTGGATGGAAGATGCAGGAGAGCTGGAGGAAGACGGTGTCCATGTCTTCTTATTCTCCCAACAAAACAAGCGAGTCCACGGCAGCGGAGGAAACCCAGCGACACCCGATCCCCTCGCCCCGCCTCGCCCCTCCACCTCCCAGATCCGGTTACCCAGCAGGCCTTTCTGCCGGCCGCGGGACAAAAGCCGCGCGGACAAACTGACACCTCTCTTCCTCTCCGGGCGCTGGGCCACAAAAAAAAAAAAAAAAAAAAAAAAAAAGAGATGCACTTTTGTTTGCCGAGATTAAAACATGTTGTAATTTCTCCCTCCCTCCCTCTCTCTCTCCTCTTCCCAGGTGGTAACTCTATCAGGCTGAAGGTGCCACTTTCACAAAACTACCTTTCTCTTCCTTTCACCCTTTCCCCGAACCTTTAAAAAAGGTTCTTTTTAAAAATGTGTTTACTATTGTTTTGGTTGGCATTGTGGTTTGTCTCGTGACGCCCCGATAGGGGGGTTAGTGCCCACTAGCTTGGCAAAGGCTGAATGGAAATCCCTGTCCTGTTGCTGTATAGGAGATGCGGGTGTAAGGTGTTCTGACTGAGCGCGTGTACAAGCCTGATTGTTAATACGTGAAACAGAATAGCTCATTGGGACACCTACAATCACGGGCCTTCTCTTATTCACAAAATCACGGTGTGAAACATGAATCTCATAGTATTAGAGGAAGATTCAACCATTAAATGATACCTTTTCTTTTCCTGTTTTGGAAGAATAGGCTCGGGTAGTACTGTAACTGAACATCACACCTCTGTATGACTCAGCATCAAATAGTTTGTGTGAGTTGGCAACACGCCGATCAGTGTTTTCCCACGGTGCATTGCGGGAGAAAAGGTCACCCGTCTCCACACTCCCCCAACGGCATCGATCGAGGTTCTCGGAGTCACACGTCACCCGTGTTTCGGCTGAGGAGGTGCACAGCACTAAAAACAGAATAATTGTCCAAGACACGGACGTGGTCCGTTGCAGCGTCTCTCTGATGCTCCGAAGGTCAGAGAGATCGCTTTGATCGAGAAATGCGTCCGATGAGCAGGTATGAATACGACAGCTGCATCGCACAAAAGCCAACGCTCTGAGACACACGAGAAAGTCCTTGTTGATCATCCATTAGCTCTTCCTGGCCAAGGCGGCAGAGTTAGGCCCTGAATATGTCTCGATCCAGGCACCCATTCTCAAGTCGTTGGCCCTAAAGAGCTCCACCCATGCTTTTAGAAGTCAGGCCATAGATGTACCACAGCAAAGACAACTTGTGGACATACAGGGTGAAAGGTGACATCCATACATGACTGACCTTCAATAACCAATGCGGATCAATACAGTCACATAGAATCAATTAATTTGTATACTGAATGACAATGAATAATATAGTACAAATAATAATAAGGTAGTACCTGATCTACAGTTTGGGATGAACATATGCCTGTGCTAAACTTGTCCATTTGTTTATGCAGGCTCACCAATAGCAGGCCACTAAGGCAGCATTGATTGTATCAAGACAAACACAAATAGACATTCAACCATCGTTACAATAGCAGCAGCCCATTGTTGCAGGGTCCCTGGACGTGCGACTCTGCACGGGGGGTTTCTGTCAATCTGGCAACCGCAGTGGGAGGCGCCTCTGTCTCATCAGCACCAGGGAGCGAGCGAGAAGGATGGGGGGAGTGCGGACCACCCCACCTCTCCTTTCTCTCCCTCCCTTTCTTCCTCGACTCCCATCTTTTCACAGCATACACGCTGCCCCCCCCCCCCCCCCCCCCCCCCTCCGTTACCTCAGGCTTAAAGGAGTGTGTGAGATTTCTCCGAAAATCCACACCGAGTGTGTGTGAGGAGGCCTGGGAGGCTGGTGAGATGTACCTAGCCGTCGATAGCCCCGCACCTTCCAGTCGCCCGAGACTCTCCTTCTCGAAAGGCAACACACCTCGCTGTATGCCATCGGGCAGGCCGCCGCGCTCGAACTCAAACGCTCAAGGTTCCTCGTTGCACACTTAGAAAGAGCGGACAGCCGGTTGATGGATTAAGTTTGGCAGTCTGGCAGCGGGCGCGATGGACGAGAGATTCTGTTCTGAATGGTTGCCTTTGTATTGCATTAACGGGGATGGCGACATAGCGGCAAATGAAAACACCAGTCTAAACCAAGTTGCCTCCTTCCCCGAGTACAGTGGTGAACAGACCAGCACGAGTGTCACATTGGAGGCCTTTCACTGTCGTCCTACCTCAACAGACTTGCCCCCTCGGATCCATTCTCTGTTCCGACAAAGCGTGTGTGTTCACGTAGACGAGCGAAGCAGAGGTGCATTGAGGACACAGGTAAGCAACACTAATCCCCCTTCAGTAGGGCTGCATGTGTTGTCACAGCCCTGTGGGGCAGGGGTAGGGTGACACTGCTTTGAGGCTGCTGCTTCCAGTCATCCCTACAGACCCCCAAGCACCTTGTCGGTCTCTCAAGGCCTCCTGGTCCAGATTCCTCCAGACCGGTTCCTCTGGGTTGGAAAAGGTGCAAATGAAGTGGAAGAAGAAGAAAAAGAAGTGAGAGAGGAAAAAGACTAGGAGGAAGAAGAAGAAGACTAGGAGGTAGGGGAAGACTAGGAGGAAGAGGAAGAAGACTAGGAGGTAGGGAAGACTAGGAGGAAGAAAAAGACTAGGAGGAAGAGGAAGAAGACTAAGAGTTAGGGGGAAGACTAGGAGGAAGAGGAAGAAGACTAGGAGGAATAGGAAGAAGACTAGGAGGTAGGGAAGACTAGGAGGAAGAATAAGAAGACTAGGAGGTAGGGGAAGACTAGGAGGAAGAGGAAGAAGACTAGGAGGTAGGGAAGACTAGGAGGAAGAATAAGAAGACTAGGAGGTAGGGGAAGACTAGGAGGAAGAGGAAGAAGACTAGGAGGTAGGGAAGACTAGGAGGAAGAAAAAGACTAGGAGGAAGAGGAAGAAGACTAGGAGGTAGGGGAAGACTAGGAGGAAGAGGAAGACTAGGAGGAAGAAAAAGACTAGGAGGAAGAGGAAGAAGACTAGGAGGTAGGGGGAAGACTAGGAGGAAGAGGAAGAAGACTAGGAGGAAGGGGAAGAGTAGGAGGAAGAGGAAGAAGGAGGAAGAAATGATGTAAAGGAAATATAGCCGTTGCTTATTGCAGAACTATCAGCACACATACGACAGATGCCAGCAGAGTTGAGCAGTTTATTCAGGTGGTTTCTGTGCTCTCTGTGAGTTGAGACACTGTGTTTGGCAAGGGCTCCTTTACATGAGAGGGTGTGGCAGCGCAAGAGGCAGCAGCATCAGACAGGGTAACACCTTGTTTCGAGTCAATCTGTCGATGATCTTTAAATGCTCGATAAACTACCTACAAACGCTCAATTCCTTTCAAATGAATTTCCTTTATTGATCCAGAAAGAAATTCAAGTGTGCAAGTTATTACTTATGAGCTACATTGTGCACACTGTATATTGAACTACCTTGATTATTACTATCAACTAACCCTGACCGATTGTTGAAATTCATTAGAGCTGCAGTTGACTTTCTGTAGATTCTTAGAACGTCTACACGTGCTCTACAATGGATTGTCAACATGAAGTTCGACGAACACATTGTGTTCACATAAGCCCACTTCAAGTGATTACACACAGTACTACTCAACATAGTTATTTTACACATTTGTCGACAACACAGACACCTAAAACATCAGCAAGGCCACCCACCCCCCAAGTCAGTAGTCCAAAAACAATTGTATTATATGCACTTCTTTTCTTCTTTTGTTTAACCAGAAAAGAATCATTTAAAAAAAGACCTGAAAATGTGCAATTAAGTCACCTGGGGCAGTTGGCACCAAGCTGAGTGTAAGGCTAGTTCTTCTCATTGTGACTGCAGCTAGCTAATGCTAACCTAGGCTATCCAGTTTAGTGATTTCCAACCCTGCTCCTGGAGTGCAACCTTCCTGTGGGTTCTCGCTCCCAACGCTAATCTAGCGCACCTGGTTCTAATAATTAGCTAGTTGACGTGCCAAATCAGGTTTGTTACAACTGGGAATGGAGCAAAGACATACAGGAAGGTAGCTCTTGCGGAACAGGGTAGGAGACCCCCTAATCTAATGTTTTACGCTTGCTAAGTAGCTACGCTAGGCTAGCAGCTAACCAAGTTAGCAGATACTTTAATGTTTACTCGCCTCTACGAGTCTTACAGAGATACGAGGTAGGCGACATTCGTAAACTTCATCGCTTAACATCACATAATGACAAACTGATATGACATACAGTACTGTTCAGAATGGTACATGAAAATGTTTCTTGCTAGCAGGTTCCTGGCTAACTATATCGTAGCTGCTGGCGAAGTATTATTGCTGGCTTGGCATACAAACAAGTGGCTCTGATGGATTTTCATTTGCCTAATGCCCACCCTTTTTTGCATCTTAAGTGGTAGAACCTACCCTGCCAACCACCAAATCAAGAACCGTACCATTAAACCCAGAGGGGGTTAGTGACTGGCAGCGGGGCGAGGGGTAGGGTTCGGTAGAGGGGAGGTTGTGTTCATTGCGGCTGTTCTTTCAGGTGTTCGCGGAGGGCGCCTGTTTCCGTGGCTCTCCAGACATGCAGGGCGGTGCCGGCCGACAGGACCAGGAAGAAGAGGAAGGCCGAGTGGTAGCCCACCCAGTCCACCACGCCCCCGGCCAGGGCACTGAACATCAGCTTCCCCAGGACCTCCAGGGTGGCCAGGAAACTGTAGTGGGTGGCCTGGAAAGGGGAGAATGGGGGGGGGGGGGGGGGGGGGAGTTTGGGTAAGAAGGAGGAGAGGGAGGGGGGGATGAGAGAGTGGTTTTGAGGGGAGTGAGGGATGCGAGAGAGAGGGGGAGAGAGAGAGAGAGGAGGAAGAGGGAGAGAGAGGAGGAAGGAGAGAGAGAGAGGAGGAAGGGGGATTAGGGTTATTCGGTGTCTCTTTAAGGTCAGAGTTATTTGTAGGATTCACTGTCATAAACACCAACAATCAGCCAAGGCTAATTCTCCAACAGCTAAGGAGGGGCAGGAGCGTGTTGGGAAAAAGAGAAAAGATAGACAGAAGAAAAGAAGAGAAAGAGAAGAATGAAAAGAGAGAAAGGGGCGAGATCCGTGGATGGATGGCAGCTAGCTGGGGAGGGGTACATGATCCCTGCCTTCAGGCCTTCTGGAGGGAGGGAGGGAGGGAGGGAGCGAGCGAGAGAGAGAGAGAGAGAGCAGGAGAGAGAAGGAAAGAAAGAGAGAGGGAGGGAGAGAAGGTGGGAAAGAGAGGAACAGAGAGACAGAGAGCAGGAGAGAGAAGGAAAGCTAGCAAGAGAGAGAGAGAGAGAGAGAGAGAGAGAGAGAGAGAGAGAGTACAGAAGGAGAGAGCGAATGTGATACAGAGAGAAGTGGAGAGGGAGATGTACTGTAGGGAGAGGGTGAGAGAGGCAGGAAGTAATGGAGGAAGAGAGGAAAAGAGATACAGGTGAGACAGGTGAGAGAGACGGAGATTACCTAACATCCCAGACTTAGCCCCGGTGCCTTGTTACAGTAAGAACAGAACTCAGCCTCTATGGACAACACAGCCCTGCCCATCATCACACACACACACACACACACACAAACAAACTCACACCACACATACACCATATACACGCCACACCTACACCCACACACACAACAGCCCCACCCATCTTCACACACACAACACCCTCACACACCTGCCCATCGTCACACGCACCTCACACACACGCCACAGCCTTGCTATCTTCACACACACCACACTCACGACACATACACACGACAGCCCTGCACCTCATCACACACGCAACACACTCGCACCATATACCCACCACACACACCACAATCCCCGCTCATTTTCACGCACATCTACCCACACACCACAGACAAGCAGACGGACAGGCAGGCAGACAGACAGACAGACAGACAGACAGGCAGGCAGGCAGACGGGCGGGCAGGCAGGCAGGCTGACAAGCTGTAACGACAGTCAGAATGCTGGCTGTGTGACTAAAGAGTTCCCACCAACCCCCAGAGTATGTGTGTGTGAGAGAGAGCCACCTAGACCCCAGGACCAGGTCCAGCAGGGCAGGGCTAGGCTGCAGGGCCCGGCTAAGGGCCTGTGACCACGGCTAAGTGAAGTGTCTTTATTCCTGCTAACTTGTTTAAGGGATCTTATGGCTCTCTCCCGGGGACGCTGACAAGCACTCAGAGGATCGTCTTTCCGTCACCGGAGCCCACCTTCACAAATTCACAGGGAGGCAGCTACGCGGGGCGATATGTGTCATGAGAGCGCTCGAGATTTAACACCCCCCCCCCCTCCCTCGGGTTACCCTCCCTCTCGTTGTCGCGAGTTATCGTTCGTTTGGTTTCGTTCGTGATTCGTCCTTTGTCGGGGGGGGGGGCGACATGATGGGTGACGGCGAGAGGCCGCCCCCCCCCTGGACCCGATGAGCGATGCTGGGGGAGAGAGAGAGGACAAACCCGGGCCAGTGGGGGCCCGGTTCAGACCAGGACACGAAGACAGGTCGCACCTGTCACAGGAGGGGAGGGAGGGGAAGAGAGAGAAGGGGGGGAGTCACAGGGAGAGGACAGGGGGACAGGGGCACGCTACAGACTCGGCTCTTTGTTAGCGAGCTTCGTTGGCAGCCAAGCAGTTCCTGTTTCTGTCGTTACGTAAGCGCCAAAGGCCAGGTGGGCCGGAGCGGAGAGAAGCTGGCATTCCCACGCCGGACGAGGCCCGGGAGATCAAACCGAGCGCCTCTGGCGTGCGCGTACCTGGACGCTCTCCTCGGCTCTCTGGGTGCAGTGCATCATGGTGGTGAAGGTCAGCGTGGTGATCAGGCCGCCCAGGAAGTGCTGCACGCTCAGACTCAACACCGCCATCGCTGTGGAGCCAAACACACACACACACACACACACAGGCATGGGTCAGTCCCAGAGAACGACCCACCGGTGGACCTAGAGAGACCTCGACCTGCTACCCTCCCTTCACATCTGAGGGGGAGACCCCCCTCCCTCTCTCCACCTCCAGCAGCCGTCCCCTCTACACCCCAGCCTGTCCCCTCTCTCTGGAGGGGTTCGGGTGGGGGCGGGGCTGCAGAGGCTGTGCAGAACCCAGGTTTCTCACAGATCCCGCACAACAGCTTCCTGCTCCCGTTGGTGCTAAATTATTCACCTTTTTTGCAGAGATTTTGCAGAATAAGACTTCTGTCTGTATATGTGTGTGTGTGTGTGTGTGTGCGTGTGTTCGACAGTACCTACAAGAAGGGAGCGCAGGAGTGCGTCTGATTGTTATTGTGTGTGTCATGTAATATTGAACGTTTGCCGCACAATCGTTTCGGTCACATCTTGGTTCTTGGTTTATGGAGAAGGGAAGCATGCTCCAGAGACGCACGTTATTCATCGCTGAACCCGCTGTGTCTCTGCCTCTCTGCGGACGCCAGAGTCTCGACACAAGCTACCAGCGTGTCTAGTCTGTGCTGGGTCACATGAGCGGAGAAACCGTGTTTAGTCTTCTGGAGTTGGACGGGCCGAGGAGAGAGAGAGACAGAGGGAGGGGGACGAGAAAGACAGTCTGAGAGAGCGGGGAGACGAGAGAGAGAGAGAGAGAGAGAGAGAGAGAGAGTCAGAGAGAGAGAGAGAGAGAGAGAGGTGGAGAGAGAGGTGGGGACGAGAGAAGCAGTCAGAAAGAGAGGGGCGAGGGAGGGGGACAGAGAGAGAGTGAAAGAGAGACAGAGAGAGAGGGGGACATAGAGAGAGCTTCTCCCTGCCTCTACCTGACACGCCCAACCGTGCAGCGTGTACTGACACTCTCACACCATGTTTGGGTCGGGTCGGTCTCAACTGTCACCAGCGGTCGCGTTGCGGTCGCTGGACGGTCTCTCTCACCTTTCATGAGGGGGGAGGGTTCCAGGATGGTCAGCAGGGAGATCTGGAACACCATGCTGACCGTCCGCAACACAAACACACGCCGCATCAGGGAGCCGGTACTGGGGGGGGGTACACAACACAAACAGAAATACAAACGTAAACTAACTGTACACAATCTCAGACAACTGGACAGCAGGGTAATTGTCGGCATGGCCTGACTGACAAAGCTGATATTGAATCTGACCTCAGCCACTCAGTCAAGCCAGAACGATGAGGAGGGGGCATTTTGTATAGAGCTCTCTTATATAAACTCTTATAGGTAAATTAATGTGTGTGTGTGTGGGGGGGGGGGGACAGCATTCCATTTGGGGGGGGGGGGGGGACAGCATTGCCCGTCAATCCACACACTCACATACAGCCACTCTCCCTATAGCTCAGTGTCTCTGTGGGTTGTCAGGCTCAAGGGATAATCAATAACATAAGGAGATAGCCAGCATGGGAGATCATTAAGACCATCACCCCCCGCACACACACGCGTGTGTGTACTGTACACGTGTGTCTCAGGGATAAACAAAAAGCTTATCCCTCCCTAGAGGCTGCTGTCAATCACCATTTGGAGTGATGTCACAGACACCACATACTGTACCTCTTGTTTCTATGGAGACAGCACGTATATAGTATATACTGTATCCCCTGTTGCTATGGAGACAGCACGTCGTGCTACAGACTGTAACTACATACATAGTGTATACTCGTATACCTGTTTATATGGAGACATCACATAGTATATACTGTACCCCGTTTCCATGGAGAGACCACATTTCCGATACACACCTCCTGTCTCCATGGAAACACTACTGTACACACACCTCTAGATCACTGGGTCCAATGGATGCACAGTACACCTCGGGCCAACACCTCTCCTTTCTCCTCCTCCCTCCCTCCCTCTCTCCCCTCCTTTTTCACCTTTCCAACCGAAAGCCAATCCTCCCATCATTCACATGCTAAAGACATTCCTTCTCTTGTTCACTCCTTCCTCGTCTTCTCAATGTCCCTCTTTCAGGGTTGGGTAGCGGGAGGGGGGGAGGGGGGGTAGGGGGGATAGGAGGGGGGTGCTGACGGACTAACACCTCACACGGCCCTGGTCCAGCTCTGAGTCGCTGTCTGGGGTTGCGTAGAGGGAGGGGGGAGAGGGGGTCAGGCAGGGGTCCGGTCCAAACAAGCTTTTAGAGCACCGTCGGACACTGGCAGGAGGAACACACACACAGGTGTGTGTGGTGGAGGGGGGGGGTACGCTTACGATTCTGTGTGTGTGGGGTGTGTGTGTATCAGATGAACCCACCTCGATGTGTGCGAAGACTGCAAGCCTGCCATGAGACCGGAAGAGTACCAGAGAGCACAAGCTATGGCTAAACACTTTGGGGAAACAAACTCCTTCTAATAATGTCATGTTACAGTCAGAACGAGAGGCGGTCTTTGGAAAGACAGACATACAGACAGACATACAGACATACAGACATACAGACAGACAGAAACCTTCAGACCGAGATTATAACAAAAACAGACTAACATTCGCTGCACGCATCAGTCCAAGTCAAAGACATCTGGGACAGATCCTGCTTTAAGGTGCACCTGCTCGTGTTGGACACACGGTGTGAGGCGCAAAAAGAACAACAATCTTGCTCTTTATGGCCTGCATTGCATCACACCAGCCACGGGGTGTGCACGTGTGTGCACCTGTGGGTGTGCGCGTGTGGGCGTGCGCGTGGGTCTAATTGAAGTCCACACAGCCCTGTATGACAGGGGGAGGACCTCCCACTGGGTGAACTGTGTGGTGTGAGAGCAGCGGGTGGTAGAGAATCAACACACACACACACACACAGGTACACACACATACGCAGAACAACACAGGTACAAACATAAACACACACACACACTCAGTACCTGTATTGTGCGAGCAGCAGGCCGCCTAGAGAGGAGCCCAGGATGGAGAATCCCATGGCAACCACGCCGTTCCAGAACCCCAGCTCGCGTGCCGTCATGTGGTGGTCCAATAGGAACAGAGGAAACATGGTGACCGCTCCTTGCTCACCTGGCGGGGAGGGGGAGGAGGAGGGGTCAGAGGTCAGGTGGGTGAGAGGTCAAGGGTCAGGAGGGTGAGGGTTACGGGTGAGGGGTTAAGGGTTAGGAGAGTGGGTGGGTGGGTACTGGGTAGGTAGGTTGAGGTCGCCATAGGTTCATATCAAAACCTGTCAGGTGGAAAGGAAACCCAGGAAAACCCAAGATCTGACAAGCTCCGATCGAGCTAGCTAGCTGCAAACCAGATAGGCGACAACCTGAAGGATGCACCTGGGCCTTGTCGTTCTACTAAGAGAGATGTCTACACCTTGTCACTGGTGTTCGCAGGGTGGAGAGGAGATGAAGGCAGCGTTCAGGAACCCCGGAGACACAACGCGGCAGTCTGCCACCTCCAATCCCGGTCTCCGCCGCGAGCGCGGAGATGTTCTACCTGCTCCGCACGCAGACGGGCGGACAGACGGACAACTTTGTCGACGTGTGCGTCTGTCTCCCCGTCACGAGACGCGGCGCACTGTTGTTCCGGGAGAGTGTCAATAATTGATGTGCGTGACAAGGTGATAACGATCCCAGGTAACTTTATCAAACGAGCGTCACGTCGGGTTCCGACAGACGCAAACAGAAAAAGAAACTTCCACCTCCAGTGAAACGAACCTAACAGCACTTTCGCTGTTTTGGGGAAGAAGGGAAAAAAATAGAAACTTTTTTTTTGTTTTTTTTTCAGACAATATTATTTCACCGCGTGGTGTCGAACGAGGGATAATGTTCCCGATGAACGGAGGTGTAAAATATTCAGAGCGTGCGCCATTATTAATGGAGAGTGACTTCAGAACGTCAGCGAGACCGGTGCCGTGAGTGACAGCTGGGAGACTGCGCCGCTGCCGCACAGCCATGTCGCCGCGCACACAAGAAAGCAGGCGAAGAAGAGAATATATGGTTCCTGATTCCCTCCCTCCCTCGGCACGGAGAAAAACAAAAATAGAGAATGAAAGGAGAAGGAGGCGAGAAAAAAAAGGACTCGCGTAAAGCAGAGAATGGATTCAAAAAGGAGCGTTCTGTCGCTTTCTCTCAGAGACGCGAGCTGAAAGGCTCACGGTGAGAGGGTGTCATATCGGAGGGCAAGTAAGTTCCCTGACAACGTGACACACCAGCTAAACGTGAAGACGGAGAGAGAGGAAAAGAGAGAGAGGGAGACAGAGAGTCAGAGGAAGACCGTTTGGGAGAGAGAAGAGAGAGGTTGAGCATTAGGGAAAGAGAGAGAAAGAAGGGGGGAATGAAAAGAAGAAGCACTCCACGTTCGGCATCTTTATAAGTTATCCTGTGTGCACTAGGCCTTCTCTGTCTCTACCTGCAGTCCACACTGTTAGACACGGTCTCCTCCTCACTCACTACAGCCTGGTTAGGTAGAACCATGAACCAGGCCTGGAGGCCTTTGAACCAGGTACCTCAGAACCATCCCCGGAGGCCGTAGAACCAGGTACCTCAGAACCAGCCCCGGAGGCCTCAGAACCAGCCCCGGAGGCCGTAGAACCAGGCCTCGTGTCTCAGAAGGACACATCCTCTCCTTCAAAATAAAGAACCCCTTGATGATTATAGTTCCCCCCACCCGCCCCCAACCCCCCCCCCGACTTCAGGCACCGTGTTGTTCGAAGCAGTGTGCTGGGGAACGGACGTGAGGCTCTGTCCTGGACGTGTGGGTATAGTGGAGGGAGCCAACAGCCCCTGCCGGCTGCCTCCCAGTCGAGAGGGCCGATGCTGGGGGAGAGCAGCCTCCGCGCTGCACCCTGCCTCTCAGCCCGCCTCCCGCTCATTATTTCTTTAAAGTAGGGAGACGAGGAACACAACAAGCCGGGGCTGATTATTCACTTCTATAAATACTCTCAAAGCAACGATTGTCCATTTCAGCAGGGATTTCATTAGACGCGCACAAAGATGGAACTAGCAGTGGGGGCGGGTGGGGGGGAGAGGAGGGTGAGGGAGAGAGGAAGGAGGGAGAGGAGGGTGAGGTAGAGAGGGGAGAGGGGGGGTCAGGGAGGGAGGAGGGTGAGAGAGAGGAAGGGTAGGGAGAGAAGGGTGAGGGAGAGAAGGAAGGGAGGGGTGAGGGAGAGAGGAAGGGTAGGGAGAGAAGGGTGAAGGAGAGAAGGAAGGGTGAGAGATGGAGACAGAGAGAGAGAGAGAGGGGGGGGGAGGGTGAAAAGAGGGAAAGCGGAAGAAGAGGATGAGAGGAAGGAGGAGAGGGAGAGAGACTAACTGCAGAACAACGGGCCGATGTTTAGAAGAGAGGGCTGAGAAAGAGAAAAGCAGACAGCACGTTGGAGGAGAGGAGAGGGGGGGGGGGGGAGAGGAGAGGGGGGGGGGAGGAGAGGAGAGGGGGGGGGAGAGGAGAGGGGGGGAGAAGGACACACTGTGAGGTGGGTAGTGAAGGGGAACAAGGACTGGCAGACTGACAGAAAACAAGTGTGTGCGTGTGTGTGCATGTGTGTAAAGGTTATTACAGTTGGCTGTTTTTAATTTAGTTATCATGCAGTCAGTATCTATTTTAGTTTCAATTCCACAATCATTTTCGGTTTAGTTTTCCAACATGTTTTATTTTATTTTTATTTCCAGTACTTAGGGCTAATCGGAAGTGTGGTAAACAGATAGTAGGCTATACAGTACTGTGAAAAAGGACAAGATATGTAGCTAGCTAAACACATTTGTGTGAACACCTTTGGAAAAGTCATGCTACAGTACTGTATAATCAATGTAGCTGTTTGTTTAGCTGGCTGTTTGGGATCAACAGGTAATGGAACTAGGTTTAAAACTGTAGCAACTATTATCCTCACCTTCACGAGTCAGGTCTGACCCAAAAACAAAAACTACAAACAACCTATCTTTAGTGTTATTTTAATTTAGGGTAGTTAGTTCGAGACCCACGCAAAATTTCATCTTTGTTGAGTTTTAGTTTCCCTGTCCGATAATAACCCTGGTGTGTTTGTGTGTGTGTGTCAGAGAGAGAGAAAGAGATAGGGAGGGAGTGAGAGAGTTGGAAGGAGGAAGAGAGAAGGAGAGAGACTCAGTGAGGAAAAAGAAATAGAGGCAGTCAGGGGGTGGGGGAGGATCAGGGTGAGGGGTCAACGAGGGCGCAGGGGTTATAGTCCATAGAGCTTAGACACAAGAGAGGTCGGCGGCAGATGGATCCATGAGGACAAGCTGGAGACAGCCACGAAACAACACACACACACATACAGGCAAGCACACACACACAGGCATGCACACGCATGCACACACAGCCATTAAATCAGCACCTATAACCAACCTAAACCCTCAAGGAAGACTAGAAAAACAGAAAAATTCACAAAGTTCACTGAGGTGTCCCCTCCTTCAGAGACTTTCAGGGACACAGAGAGGTGCAGACCACACACTGTAGGCTGAACTCAGTCATACAGTAAGATGAGAGTTTAAAATGTATTAAATATGCAAGTGTGGAGACAGCGGCACAGCTACACACAGCGATTCCGAGTTCGGAATTCGAAGAGCACACTGTGGAGTTTGTTCCAGGTAGGTATGTGTGAGGAGGTGTCACTGGGTTCATCATCCCCCCACCCCCCCCACCCCCCGCTCTGTATACGGTTTGAGCTGATCGCTGTTTGACATCCCTTTCTTTCTCTCCCTCCCTCTTCCTCTGTCTCCCTCTCTTTCCCTTCATATATCTCCTCCCTCTGTTTCTCTCCCTCCATCACTCTCTCTCCCTCTATTTCTCTTCCTCCCTTTCCCTCTACTTCTCTCTTTCTAGACCCTTATCCCTCTCTTTCTTTCTCTCTCTCTATCCCTCCCTCTCTTTCGGTCTCTCTATCCCTCCATCTCCCTCCCTCCCTCTCTCTCTTTCTCTCTCTCAGGGCACCATGTGGTGATTGTTCATTAATTCATCCTCCCTTCAGCCAACCTCCCTGTAGCCTTACCCTCCCTCCCCCTGGAACATAACCCCCACCGCCTCCTCCTTCACCCTCCCTCCCCCTGGAACGGGTGAAGGGGTTCTGGAACCAGAGGTCTGGGGCCAGGGTCATTTTCTCTCTCCTCCAATTCCCTCCCAACCTCTCTCCACCTGGTCAGTTCCCAAAGAAAATCTCCATCAGGAAGATGGAGATTCCCCCTCCCCCTCCAACAACACACCACCAGTTAGCTAGTTGTAGCTATACTAGATAGATACTACTAGTTACTATACTGTACTATATCCATAGTTCTAGTTACTATACTGTAGTATATCTACTAGACACATATTGTATGTATGTATACTGTATCTAGTAGCTACTGTTCTACACACATATTGAATGTATACTATCTACTAGGCCTAGTTAGAATGTACTGTTGCCGTTTGGCAATACTTAGCCTACTTGTGCAAAATAGTTTCTTTTTCGGAGTCGGCACTCACGTAAATAAAAAATAAATACATATCGCGACTGAACGTGGAGGTTGATCTGCGAGTGGCGGTCTCCAAAATTAAACCAAGAATGGACTTGCTGTGCTCCAAGCATTGTGCCCAACCATCTCATTAGGTCAGGTTAACGTTGAAATGAAAGTAATGAATACATTACAAAAAAGTATTATTACGGTTGTTAGGCTGTTGAGTTCTGTTGAGTTCTCTCCGTGGATCGCGAGTCACTGGCCCCATTATTTTAGGAGTAGTGGGCTGAAATGTTTGGGAACCCCTGCTCTACCGTATTCAACTTGCTACTATTGTACCTGTATTCTGTACCAGGGTCGGCCTACAAACCCTCCCTCCCTCCCCTCCTACCATGGGAGTCCCAGACGCCCAGACCTCAGGTCCCATGGTCATGACCTCACACAGCACAAAGGTCAGCCCCTCGCCTCCCTCTGATTGGCAGTTTGCTCGTTCATTAACAGTGTGTGGGAGAGGAGCCTGTGAGATGTGTGTGTGCGCGCGCCCGCGTACTGTGTGTGCGCGTGCGTGGTTGTTTAGACCAGGAATAGGCATCCGAAACCCCATTGAACACGCTCACTACTGCATGGCGCTCACGGTATACTTTGGACCTCCAGGGATATATTGATAGTGGATTTATAAATAAACAAACAACTTGTGGGAAACAGCAGATGTTTGAGGAGAGGATGATGGTGGTGTTATTGATGGTGATGATGATTATGAGATGGGGAACCCCCTAGACAGACTGGGGGGGGGGGGGGGGGGGGGGGGGGGTCTTGATGTTCTGTCTAGTGGGGCCTGCTGGGACTCATCCGATTACTGGGCCACCCCTAACTCTCTCTCTCTGTTTAACACACACACGCACACACACAAGACGTGCTCGAGAAAAGACAATAGCACTCACGTTCACAAACAAACACATGTATGCAAATGTGCGAGAGCACATGCGTTCCCACCACCCACACACACACACACACACACACACACACACACACAAACACGCACACACACACCAGTGTGATGCAGCATCTCTTGTTTCAGTTTTCATGGAGAAAAAAAAAAAAACAGACACAAAGAAACTCTAATCCTTACATAATCCCCGTCTGTTGCCAAACACCAAACTCTGTCCTTATCAACTCTCTCTCCCCAACACACATACACACAGTATACAGGCACAAACACAAACAGTACACAGGCACACACACACACAAACAGTACACACTGTCTTTTGTCATAATCAAATTAGTGTATTTATTGGCTGATCAGCGTGATTTGGACAAAATAACGAGTTGGTGGACTCTCTGGGTATGTTAAATAAACAAAAAGAAACTGTAAAGTGTCCTGACAATGAAACCTTCAGTCAGTAGCACCAGACCCTACTTTGAAACAGGCCCGTTCTAGCTTGCCAACGACCAACCCTCCTTACTTCCTTCAACAAACGTGTTCACCGCCGGACAGAATGGGAGATGGCAGCGGGCCCATCTAGTGATCGAACATTGGAACTACATCTCTCCCAACAGCCCCCTCGCTAGAACAGTCGAACCATAACTGCACCCAACTATTATAACACTTTGTATGCAACTAGGGAGTCAGGTGGCTGAGCGGTGAGGGAGTCGGACTAGTAATCCGAAGGTTGCCAGTTCGATTCCCGGTCATGCCAACTGACGTTGTGTCCTTGGGCAAGGCACTTCACCCTACTTGCCTCGGGGGAATGTCCCTGTACTTACTGTAAGTCGCTCTGGATAAGAGCGTCTGCTAAATGACTAAATGTAAATGTAACTGAAGAATGCATTGAAGGCTGAAAAAAATGAGCGTTGACATGTTAAATGTTCCTTTCGAAGGCGAGACTCACCGAGTTTGTATGTGAGGACATACAGCACTGTCCAGGGGGTCCCTGGCACGGCCATCAGCTTCCTCCACACCCTCCACGGATGAACCGCGTCCCCCCCTCCCTTCCTCCCCTCCGCCTGGCTCCTCACGCAGTCGTCGTCCAGCACGGGGGCGCCCCACACGAACAGGGCCACGCCGCAGTACACGCACGCCAGCAGCATGAACATCCAGCCCCAGCCGGCCACGTCGATGACGGCCAGGAGCCCTCCCCCGGCGAACACCGAGCCCGCCTTGTAGCCCACCACCTGCGCCGTGTTCCCCAGACCCAGCTCGCTGCGCCCCTTCAGCAGGCCCACGGCCGCGCCGTCCACCGCGATGTCCTGGACCGACGCCAGGGCGTTCATGGCCAGGAGCGTGCCCACCACGCCCCAGATGTGCGCCTCGGGAGCCAGGGCGGCGCTGGTGAGGCAGGTGAGGGCCAGGCCGGAGACAGTCCCTACCAGCCAGCGCCGCTTGGTGCCCACCCTGTCCACTAGCGGCGCCCACAGCACCTTGAGCACCCAGGGGAAGTACAGAACCTTGGTCAGGCCGATGCGGGTGAGGGAGTGGCCGGCCCCACGCAGGTAGACGGGGAGGAGGGAGGACTGGAGGCCGTAAGGGATCCCCTGGACAAAGTACAGGAGGCCCAGGAATACCAGCTTGTCGTTCATTGTCCACCTCTACAGCTTTCCTCCACAGAGACTGAATCACTTGGGTTCAGGTTGTCATGACACTGGCTGGCAAGGTGCCGATCTACAAGATCGGTCAGCCTGGTAGAAATGGTTAAAGAGACAATGTGTACTTTACTTCACCCCAAGGTCTGACATTAATAAAATCAATAACATATGAAGCAGCAAAACTTATAAAGTATGTTACGTTTTCTGCATGTTTATTTCATTTGTTGACATATGAGGAAAAATGTCATGCTGACGTCTAATAAACTGGACTGCAACAAATAGCAAACTAGTTAGCACTTATGCACAGTTACAATTACAATTTACCAAGTTTACCCAACTACTAGTAATCGAGTGTAACTGTGATAGCAGCTGTCACATATTTTGTACTTGGGGCGTGGAGAGCATTTGTAGGCTCCGAGTTTGTACCATATCATATGAGGCAAGCGTATGAAGGTAGCTAGCCCTAAAGTCTAAAAAAAGTTAATTATTTGCTAGCTAGCCATATTTCCAGCCAATACCGAGACAGAGAAACACATAACGCTGTCAAATTGCAATGACAGCTGCGACCAGCTACTGTAGCGTGTTGCTAGTTAGCTAGTAGCTAGTAAGCTAATACATGATAGCGCTGGAGTTATGTACTGTAGCATGTGCATGCAGCGAAGGATTATTATACAATTGGTGTGATAAAACTCCTATACATATATAAATGAAAAGCTGTTTTACAACGAGCTGTGTTAGCTATTGCTAACATCTTATATTTCCTAGTAAGAACATACTGAATGAGGGGAACCGGTTGTCTGAAACTGCTCCGCTCGGTGACCACACTGCAGAACAACATTAGAGTTGCCAGGTTTTCAATATCTATCCCTCTATGGAGATATGTAATGGTCATCAAACTATTAGACTAATGTGTGACTGAAGTATCTGTAATATTCCTAGATTTCTAACGAAAATAAATTTTGTTTAGAGGAACTCTGGGTGCCTTGGTGTATTTTTTCCCACATAATCTCCCGCATATGTTTAAACCTGGCAACCGCACAAGATGACAGCCACTGCACCTTTCATTGGTTAAAAAACAAACAAACTGGAGGCTCTTACAACGCCATACTTTAAGCCAATGCCATAATGCCAGGAAACTCTGTTATGTCGGTCTGTGGCTCAATTATGTTGCAAACTGGGCATTGTATAAATTTGAATTTTGGCTCAGTATAGCTCAGCGCCCACGGACGTGTAGTGAAGCCTGTAAAGTTATTTGAAATAATACAATTTCTATTTTTTTTTTACAATCTGAAAATCTCGTGGCTACTCTATTGGATGGGAGTATTATAGATTACTATACACCATGCAACCCAGGCTCACACACATACACACACAAACACACACACATACACCAGCACACTCAAACGCACCTGTCTAGACACACAAATACACCCTCCCAAGAATGCAGACATACTTGCAAAGTGAGTCTTTCATTGTTTACTTTATCTGTAACTGTACAGACAGTTACCTATTTTTTTAAAATATCATTTCGGATAACTGAACAGATTTCATTTGTAAAGGTCAGGAATTTTATCAGGAGAAACTAGTTCTAGTATCTAAAATGATTAAATGTAGTTCTGAAGTGATCCATACCAGCAGATCAGTTAACACCTGCAGAGACCTGTGTGGATGCTTGAAAGCTTTAGTTTCAAGGACAAAGAGTTTCTAGGAAGAGATTCATCACACATGCGCCCCATTCTATGTGCTGACAGACATTAGACAAACAGGGAGGCATGCAGGGAGAGAACCACAAACTGAGACAAGAATTCATGGTACTAGAATGGAATGTGACAGTGCTGCAATCATTTCTTCACAATAATCATTGCCTTTCTGAACATTTATATAGGATTAGTCTTTGCATGTGTATTATTACATAAATAATGATTATGCATGTGTGTAGTAGGCCTATGTGTATATCACTTCAGATAGGAAAACTTCTTCTGAATTGTGTTTTGAATAGTTATGTAAAAACCATGTTAACCCGCTAATAATAATAGTCATAGTTTGAGCCATGTTTTAAAATGGAATAAGCCTTCAAAAAAAGCATCACAAAACAACGTGCATCGAATGTATTTTCCTTTCAAGCTTTTCACAAACATAACTAACCACATAAAACATATTTGTTTTAAATAAGTAGCTAATAACCTTGCGCCTTGAGTACTTTATAGTACCAGTAGTACCTACTGCACCTCTCCTTGTTTGCACTTTAACATTTGTTGGGTTACCAAGGGATTGCATTCTGTGGCATCAAAATGTGGTCAAAACAGCATTTTTGGATTAGATTAGAGATAAACTTTGCACACAACAGAGTCTGCTCTGTGGGTTTGAGATATAGTTTCAGATCTCACCACTAGATGGCCCCGTTGGCATGTCCAATACTTTCCAGAGATGACTTGTTTGTAAAAGAATGTAACGAGTGGGTGTTGATAATTAGCCAGCAACGACCAAGCTAGAAATGGACATGGTATCGTGGCAAAATACAGATGACAAGACAAATATAAACAACATAACAAAGCTTTATTGACAGAAGTTGTTTTTTTTTCCCCAGTAAGCAAGCCCTGCCACACCATCAGTGTGATACTCGGGCTCACTCTGTGCATTCCACCCAAGCCCCTAACATGGAGATGTTCATGGTAATGATTCCATGTTGGGACCACAGCTATACTAACATCCATCCTTTACCCATCCAACACGATGGACAGGCCCATCATCATCATCATACACCAACATGCTGTTTATTGGTTTACCTGCAGTGACACTCGCAACTTTTCAACATCACACCCTGACTAAAACTTGATTGTCAGGGTTTCTAACTCTTGCAGTGGGGGTAAGCACATATACAGGGTTTGCCACTTGAGAAGAGAGGAGTTCCGGGGCAGTTCGTACACGTTGCCCTGGTGACAGCGGAAGCGCTTCATCCAGGTCAGTTTTCTCCACAGAGAGCCAACAGGATCCTCTCATAGTCTCCTTTAGTATCGTCCTGACAGGGAGAGACCGGAAGAACACACATCATTAGTGGAAGTAAGTTCTGGTTTGATTCATCTGCTTGTATCTCTTTAGTAACAGGTGAGCAGGTCTTTTTATGCTGACTGAACAGCCTTGACAACAAAACTGAAACCTCTTTCAAAACGTCTTCAAAGTTGTCCAAGCCGTTTGCTCACCAGAATGTCCTGATACAGGGTTTTGCCAAACGTCTTCTTGTACTCCTGCTTGATCCGGGTCAAGTCCACCTCTGAACGGCTCACCATAATACGGGTCAGAATCTTGGTGCGGGTTCCAGAACCCTGAGGAACAACACGCAGACAGAACAGAGTTCCAGAAGATTCACCTTAATCATAAGTGCATGGACTGTGTCGTAAATATAGTATTATAACTGCTGCATGTAACATTGAACACATTTATAATTCCTCTTGTTGACCATGCCTGGTAGTTGAGACATGTTCCTTCGCTCTGACCACTGAAATATTGTTAGGACTCTGCACTTCTGCAGATCCTTGATCTTCTGCTTTACTTTCTACATTCATTATCGCTTTTGATAACGATTCATGATTTTTCTGCTAGACAAATACAATGATAACATCTCTTTACCTTCATGGCCAAGTTGAGTTTTTCAGCAAAGAAGGCAGGCCTGCTTCCAGCACACTTCACTGCAAACATACATAGGCAGAAGCACAAAGTCAACCATGACAAGCTAGATGAGCATTAGGTCAAGGTCACAGGAAATAGGTCTTTGTTTTCGCTCACCTGTCGCAATCAAGCAGCTCTCAATATCCCCCTTGAGCTCCATATCAATCGCTTTAGCCACGTCCACCTTGCTGTACTTGGAGTACCTTTCAAACACTACGGGAGACACAGAGAGAGTTCATCCTTTCGAGTTTCACAAAACCGTGATCAGACTGGAATACCAATAAACAGCAAGAGAACGAAAGGGAATTTACAATAAGGAGTCATCATCGAACCACCTCTTAATCTGCAGTCAAATGCTCTAACCACTGAGCTACACCCCCTACCTCAAAGCATTCATCTGAATGTGCCATCAAACATTGCCCTATCAACGAACAGCTTCCAGTTGGGACGTGATGGCTGCCTGCAGGAGGGTCTCACCTTTCCGCAGCTGCGGGGCGCTCCTGGTGGTGAGGATGTCGATGAAGACGGAGCAGTCGGTGCCTTTCTTCTTCTCTCCGGCCTCGTAGATGGCCCTGGCGTCGCTGTCCGCCTGCTCGTCGTTCACCGTCAGGCTCTCGCTCCTGGCCCCCTGGTGGACGCAGGTGCAGAGGGAAAAAAGACAAAAGAAAGAAGATCAGTCCAGTCCGTTTGGAATCCCGAGCATTCAGGAGGACCAGAATCAGCACTCCTTTGCCGTTCGAGACACATACACACACACACACACACACATGTTCAGGCAGGCACACACACGTCCAGACACACAGACCTCACCCTCCCTGATACACACCTTGCAAAGTGAGAGAAGGGCATTCCGGAAGTCTCCGCCTGTATCCGACTTGATGTCAGCCTCCAGTTCCTTCTTAAATTCTAGCGACGACAAGTGAATAGATGATGAGGATTGAGCGGGGACTGTGCTGTCGCCTTTCACACGCAGAGCGTATACAAACTTGGGACCAGATTTAGCGTTCCTTGTCTAACACTGTATATCTACGCAGTGGCACACCTTCTTTGTAAGCGCTCCTTATCTTGACGATCTCCTTGTTGGTTCTGGAAGCCAAGATCTCAATCAGAGTGTCCTCATCTGTTCCCAAACCCTGAGAGAGAGGGGGGGGAGAGAAAGCGATACAACTTGTCTGGTGACTATCAATCAAAAGCACAACTTCTGCTCAGCTCACTAGCTGCCGTCAAGTGTGACAAATGCAGAAAGACAGGGCAGAGACACATTAGTTTAGGATTGCATTTAAGAGTGGATTTAACTACCCAGCAGGAATAAAACAATGACAATATCTCAATATATATGTTTTTATTTAACAACTCTTTCAATGTAGCTTCTTCACTCTCTGCCACCATCTACAGTGTCCGTGTGTCCGTGTGTGTGTGCGTGTGTGTGTGCACTGCATACCTTCATGGCCAGTTTGAGCTGCTGGGCGTCGTACTGTGCTGGTGTCCTCAGCAGAGCCAGAACGACCTCCTCCAGCTCCCCCTTCAGGGCTGCCTTCAGAGCCCCCTCCAACGGCTGGGGGAAACCCACCACACGGTCAGGGCAGTCACAAACACACCACCATCACCACACACGAGAGAGTGTGTGTGTGACGAGGACGGTCCCACACGGGTTGGTGAGCGCGTGTGTGGGTTTGCCTTACCTTCCCGCTGGCCTTTTGGTAAGCCGCTTTGATCTCCTGCCTTTGAGCATTACTCTTCTTCACCAGGACATCGATGATGGTGTGTTCATCCACACCTACACACAGGAAGTACATTTAAAATACTGTCACACCACTGTCCTTCCCATACACAGGAAGTACATTTAAAATACTGTCACACCACTGTCCTTCCTATACACAGGAAGTAACGTGGAACTACAGCGGCACCATTCTGTCCACAGTCCAGACAAGACCCTGGTCCTAGGCCGGCTCAGTAGTTTAGGATTGCATTTAAGAGTGGATTTAACTGGATTTAAACAGTAGCATGTACACACGCTCACATTCTCTTTGTGTTTGACAAGCCATGGTTCTCGGTTCTGCAGTGATACACAGTGGGTGTGTGTGTGTCACCTTTAGCTTTGATGGCCTTATCCAATATGCCTGCATCACCGTTGGCACTAAAGTGGGGGTCTGGCTTTACAGTTCCCTCATTGGGCAAGGTCTGGGAGAGAGAGAAAATGAGACATACCATTTAGGATTTTGTAACGTGGACACAGAAGTAACTGGCAATAGCACAGGCTTAAGGAGTACAAGACAGAAATGAGGCAAAGTAGATAGAGAGAGACCTGTAAAACATGGCCATAAGTGTTTTAGGGAAAAATAGGGAGAGAAAGCTGAAGTTTTTTTAGTTGTGTTTCTGAAGGGAGGGGCTCACATTCCTTCTCCCATGAGTCACAGCCCTCACATGGTCGTATCTCTCTCTTAACTCTTCACTTCGTGGCTCTACTTTCACCCTGCATCTTTCTGATGTGCCTCTTACTTTCTACTCCAAGTTCTTCAACCTCTGCGCGCTCTCTCTCTCTCTCTCTCTCTCTCTCTCTCTCTCTCTCTCTCTCTCTCTCTCAATATCCCTCCTTCTTCTCCCTCTCCCTCTTTCTCTCTTCATCCGTCCCTCCCTCCCTCCGTGTAAACACACAGCTAAGTTTTTCCACACAAGCATACCACAGGAAGAGAAAAAAGAGCAGAAGTGAGCGATTGGCGCAGTAACCGGAGTGTGGTCGTACTGAGTCATCGGGCATGCCCAGATAGACGGTCTGCTTGAGGAACTCTTGTATGAAGGACATTCTGGAGCTGGGGTCTGCAGAGGGACAAACACCACAAAACCAGGCTTAAAGATAAAGAAGGATAACATGCCAAATAGACAAAACTAGGTTATAAATACTAGGTTTAATGTATGGTGTTTGAGGCTAGCTTAAGTTAGTAATGGCAGACTTTGTTCTCTAATCTCTTTTTCTTTTAACCTCCAAAGAACACAAAAACAACACAGTACATAAAACACAGACACTGTACACTTAACAAGCAACCAAAAGCATTCATAGCCAGGATGGAGAAATTCTGGTTGGATGAATAGAACAAATCAGACTGCTTCCTGCCAAAATAAATCTAGTGACCACGCCCAACTGAACGTTCGGAAAGTAAATATTATCCGACACCACACTGTGGCAAATGAGATAGACAACTGTCATAATTTGTTCTTGGTTCTGGACATGTTTTATCTGTAGGTAGACTACTTTACGCAACTTCGAACATGAAGCGCTTCGGGCGTACCCACATATTCCTTCACGCGCCACACCCACTATACTCTACCTGAGCGCAATTAAATGTATGTGAACCACACAAAGCATTAACGACTACAAAAACGATTAATGTTATTCATAGACCAATGTACGATAAAGTTGAGAATCTTACCAGTCTGTCCAGATTGGGTTTCTCTGTGATGCAGAGGGGAATATTAAGAGCAACGCTCGTATATTTATACACACGGATAAACCACACCTAACAACCGGTTCAGCCCACACTCTCTCTTCTTTGCTATTGGACGGGAACAGCTGGTTGCGAGACGGAGGATCTTTCTGAAGCGCTGAACTGACGCCGAAAAGTTTCCATACAGTGGGCGACTGGGCGTCGAGCAATGAATCTAATAAAAATTTAACTGGAAGTGAATGAACTATTTTTTTTCACGTGAGAGAAGCAGGCTGATATCAGATCTGTTTGGAAAATGCTTTTTGATGCAAATCTGTTATCCCCTTCCGTAGTCGTGCGACTCGTGCCTTTTTAGTGAAAGGACAACTTTGCATTTTTCAAATACAGGCAGATTTAAAATGGAAGTCTAAGCTAAGACTTGTTTGTAACTGTTCAATATAAAATGAAATATAACTTGTAACTTGTTACGCTCTGGATAAGAGCATCTGCTAAATGACTACGCAACGAAACGTGGTTAAGCAACAAAACGCGTGAGTAAACGGGCGTGCTTGACTCGAGCAAAAGATTACAAACTCTTGAACCTGATGATCTCATCAGTACCTGAAGAGATGTTCCTAGAAAGGTGTAGCTAGTGATGCTTCCCTCAGGGTAGGGTGTGTATGATGTTGTTGATTGCATGATTGAGAACTGAGAGCTGACACTTATCTATTTACCACCTACCTGTCCAACCTGTCCATCCTAAACAATAGATGGAGCTTAAAGGGGCTTAAGAGCACAAACGGTGACAGGAAATGTTGCTTTTGCCAAGTTAGGAATCTCCTTGGTGCAAGGTATTCCGGCTAGTGGCCAACAGAAGGGAGGGCAGCCAAGGTTATTTCCTGTAGAGGAAGTCTGGATGTTCATTAGAAGCAGCCAGGAGAGATTTAGGCCCACTTGTGTTCAGCAGATGATGTTAGTTTGTGCCCGGACTCATGCTTTCACTTCCGCAAACGACAGAAGCAGTTTGGAACCTCGCAGTCTTGCTGGAGAAGCGCTGTGTGACACCGACAAGGGAAACCAAATCAGCCTTGGTGGGTTTGTGGGCTTGGCGAACAGATACCACGATTCCCAAATGGGGAGTTATGGTATTATATAACCGGACACCATTTACCAACTGAATGCCAGGCTTTGACCCTTCCCACTGACGTCAGTTAGCATGATTGGGTACTACAACAAACCACAGTCTATGGGCCTGTGTCTGCATACAGATAAATGCATACAGATTTATTTTCCTGATCTTTCTACAACCTACTGTATGTGGTATACATGTACAATAACTAGTTGTTGAGGACAAGAACTAAGTTCTGTTGTCTTAAATGCTTTCTCCCCCATCACTACCCGCTGCCGAGCTCCATAGACCCCCAACCCCCCCCCCCCCCCCCCCTCCTCTCCAAGGATGAACAAGTACGTACTTGAAGTATGACCCTGACACAAACATGGTGGAGGTGGTGGTGGTGGTGGTGGGGGGGTCTCCTGGACCGACAGATAGAGAAAGAGGCGGCGTCCAGTTACAATCTCTATCTCCCACACTGGAAACCCGAGGACAGTTTGGAGGCCCCTGCGCTGGCTAGCGCGGGCAAGCTAATACCAGCTGAAACCCCATCTCTGAAGGTTTAATATTTAAACAGTGTTGAGAGCTTCGTTCCCTCCCCAAAAGGCTGAGTCAGTCCATAGCTTCCCAGCTGTCCGTCTATACCTGTACAGGACAGCAGGTCTGCCACACCACAGCTACCCTGAGGGCCTCAGATCTGATCTCAGGTAAATGACATTAAATCCAGCCTTCTGGAACTGATTTGATTCAAGATTTTCATTTTGCTAGCCATTGATTCGGTGAATATGTAGATACTCCAAGGCAACACTGAGCAGATGAGTTGTACAATTGATTCCACCATATTGCCTAGGGCCACGCTGATAATATATTTGCGATCGTTTTTCAATTGAAATGTATGCATTGATGACCCAGAAGCATTGGTGAGCGACGGACTCAGTCTTTGACCATATCAGGGTCTTCCTGTTTACTCGGTGTGGGAGCTTATATAAAACTCTGGCATCGTCTACTCCTGCCTGAATGTAGAGAGGGCTAGCTGACAGGGCAGAACAACATGTGGAGGCCAGTTGTTGATGGTGCTGTCCAGCCTCCTGACTGCTGTAGACTGGTCTGATCGAGATGTGTCGTTTGTGTCATTTTCTGCTGCGTAGACCAAATTAGACACACACACACACACACACACAGAAAGACAGACATAGTTGGCGTTCTCTTGAATTCATCCGTGAATGTGTTCTCCCCGTGACTTATTTAGTGCCATAAATAACTGTTTCTGTAGGGAGTCAGGTGGCTGAGCGGTGAGGGAAGCGGGCTAGTAATCAGAAGGTTGCAAGTTTGACTCCCGGCCGTGCCAACTGACGTTGTGTCCTTGGGCAAGGCACTTCACCCTACTTGCCTTGGGGGAATGTCCCTGTACTGACTGTAGGTCGCTCTGGATAAGAGTGTCTGCTAAATGACTAAATGTAAATGTTTCACAGTGCATTTCTCAGGTAATTACAAGATTTTTTGCTTGCCTTACAGTTTTTGGGAAAAAGGTGCCATTATTCAAACCATACATGCTATGACACACTGCTGCACATAGACACACACACCAACGTGGACACACACGACTGCACACACACTCACACACACACATAAAGCCCCTCTTGGAGAAACGCACCATGTACGTGAACTCCTCAGGAACAGAGAACGTTTCCTTGTCCCTCACCTTCCTGGGGAAGAAAGTAGGAAGGCGCTGCGCTGTTGCCCCGGCATCAAAACAACGTAAGCTGACACACACGCACACACACTCTAATCCCTGTGTATCCATCGTCACTATGGTGACAACGTTGGGTCCTTTTACCATGTCACAAGGATGTTTATTCTATTTGATTGAGTTGGATTTCCAGTAGGACGTTTGTGTACATTTATGCATGCGTGTCTGCAAGCGTGTGAATGTGTTTATGTGTGTGTAGAGTATACATATGTGTGAGTGTGTGTACAGTTTGTATGTATGTGACTGTGTGTGGACAGTCTGTGTGTGTGTGTGTGTGTGTGTGTACTTTCTATGTCTGTGAGTGTGTGTTTGTGTTCCAGCCTCAGGAAACATACGGACTGTCATGGAGGCCAGGCTAGTGTTCCCTGTTAGCTGCCTCCTCCAACACCTTCTAACCAGATGTCCTCCTGATATCAACTACCTACTGTGTGTCTGGCAGCCTGATCACTATATCATCCTGATTCTCTCCGTCTCCAACTCTCTCTTTTTCATTGACCGAAGCGCTCTCTCTCTCTTGCTCTCTCTCTCTCGCTCTCTCTCTCTGTCTTTCTCTCTCTCTATCTCCGTCTCATTCTTTTGTTCTCTCTCTTCCTCAACCTCTCTCTCGCTCTCAAAATCTCATTCTCTTCCCTAAATCTCTCTTTTTCTTGTTCCCTCAACCTCTCTCTCTCCCTCAACCTCTCTCTCTCACTCAACTCCTTCCTCTTCCACTCTCTCGGTTTTCCCCTGAACTTTATTTTTGCCCAGGCGCCTGGGAAACCACCACCCTGTCTCCATGCCCCGAGGACACGGTGGGGTCCCTGCGGGGTCGCCCTGCCCCCGTGACCCTGTCGCTGGTGGAGGAGTTACCGGGCAGCGTGCCGGACCTCCGAGAGGAGGTGGTGCACCAGCAACCGTGCACGGTCCACAACACACACTTGGACCAGGACCAGGACCGAGGTCAGACTAACAGACAGCACACACATCCTCACTCATCACCCTGAACCTTAACTCAGGTGATGCTATCACGAGAGTTTGCTCAGTCCTGAAGACCTAACACTACCCTAAACCCAGACTGTACATACATTAAAAAAAGGGTTAGGCGAACCCTAAAGATGGCTGAGATTATTTGCTGTCATCCTTAAACGAGTGTAGACCAGAGGATGTGCAGTACGTAAACACTATTCACCCCTCGAGTGAACTCCCTGCTTGTGATGTCTCCTAATGATTATATACAATCTGTGTCTCCATAACAAGGTGTCACTGGGAGGAGAGTCGCGACATGACACACCACATTCCACTCGCTGACAGAAAGAAACAGAAAAGAGACAAAAAGGGAGAGATATTTTACTGTCTGAACATGTATAAACAGGAACTAAATCCTGCATGTCTATTCATTATTAATTCCATCTGAAGTGTAAATGTTAATTGAAACTTGAGTTCAAACGGAAGCTTTCTGTGGACCAGTCTCCTCAGACAATTAAAGTGTGTTTTGAATAACGACAATAAATCGTGTTAACCCACTCATAATAAAATCCATAGACAGAGCAATGTAAACCATGTTTTAAAACTGAATAAAAAGAAGATGCTTTCAAAACAAATATGCTGTACTGTATGTTTACTTCATAAGTCTTTTAGTATACGTCTTTTAATATACGTCTTTTTTGGGGGTAATGTGTAGGATGAAATCTGAAAGTTGACAGTTGAAATTCTTCTAGATTTGTAGCATGGTGGGAAATGATCCTACAGTTAAGAATCTTCTCATTCAATACAGTCCTTTTTGCTCTTCTATAATTACACTTTTGATATAATTCATATACATTGCTCACGTTTTAGGAGTAACAATAACTTTGTGTCATCCCAAATCATTGAAGTTGTTCCTCTGACCTCCAACGTGAAATGACAAGCCTCTAATCTGCACCGTGACCTTTGTGATTGAAGCTGTGGTCGAGCCCAAGGCCCAGTGGTTGAGGAGGTGGGAGGCGTTTCGGCGCTGGATCGGATCTGACCGCAAGAAGGACCCAGGTGGGAGGGAGGAGAGAGGGAAGGAGAGAGATGGGGGGAAGGTGGGAGAGGTGGAGGAGGAGGGAGGGAGAAGTAAGGAGGTTGGGAGGGAGAGAAGGGCAGTGGGAGAGGAGAAGAGAAGGATAAGAAGGAGAGCATGAAGGAGGGAAAGATGAAGTAAGTACGTGAGTGAAGGAGGAAGGGATGGAGTCAGAATATTGGAATGTTAGTTTTGGACTGAGGACGATTTGGTGTTAGAGAGAGAATAAGGCAGAGGTAGGTCAAACAATGATGTCGCGAGTGTGTGCAAAAACATTTAGCCAAGTAGGTCTCCTGGTGGTTTGCTCCAATCTTGTTCCTGTCAGACACTTTTTCGTCCAATGAGAGAGAGAGGGACCAGGAAGCTGAAGGAAGGATGGACGCGAAGATTTACATCCCCTATGAGTCGGCTGAACTCTGCATGACACAGGTAGATTGCAGTAGCCTCGATTTAGCTTAGCATAACACAGGTATTATTGACTGCAGTAGAGTTAGCTTAGCATCCCATTGGTAAACTGCAGTAGAGCTAATTCTGTTGTACACAGAAGCAAAGTCTGTTTGTGGAGGGTGGATACAAGGAGGTCATTGTCATCTTGTGTTCTTCCCGGTACTCACATGTTGACTGTTGCCCTCAAGCTTAGAGAGGTGGCAGAATGCTACTGCGTGTATTATATCAATTCTTGTGGGAGATGATTATTCTGTGCTCGTGTTTGGACACGTCACACCCCCCTAATTCCTTACATCACTTGACTCACACCTAACAGAGCAGTTCATTGTAACTGTTGGTGTTGCGTCATTATCTAGTCACTATGACTTCCAGTGATGGATGCTTGACGGTCCCTCCCGACAATAGATAGCAGAGGACATGCAGGCCATGAAGACCAGACATGAGGAGATGGTGCAGGAACTGGAGGAGAATTTCCTCATTGCCTCAAAAGAAAACCAGGTGTGTGTGTTTGTGCTTGTGTGCCTGTCCCTGTGTGTGTGCGTGTCTGTGCAGGCAGATGTGTGTACGTATGTATGTGTGTGTGTGTGTGTGTGCCTCTCCTGACCTCCACGTGTCTACCCTCAGGACAGAACAGTCCAGAAGATCAGATCCCACTACCAGAGCAAACTGAACGCTCTGAAAAGAATCCTGGATCTCTACAAGGAGAAGGTGGAGAACAAGAATACTCAGTGGGAGGAGAGAGTCACTGTGAGCAGACCTCCACCCCTCCAGACCTCCAGACCTCCACCCCTCCAGACCTCCAGACCACCCCTCCAGACCTCCAGACCTCCACCCCTCCAGACCTCCACCCCTCCACCCCTCCACCCCTCCACCCCTCCATCCCTCCACACCAGACCTCCACCCCTCTAGACCTCCAGACCTCCACCCCTCCAGACCTCCACCCCTCCAGACCTCCACCCCTCCATCCCTCCACCCCAGACCTCCACTCCTCCATCCCTCCACCCCAGACCTCCATCCCTCCACCCTTCCAGACCACCAACCCTCCACCCCTCCAATTATGATAAAAACAGATCTATATCCGACAGACTGTGTTCCTGGGTGGTGGTTGAGTGTTCTGGGTGTGTGTGTCTGGCTCTGCCTAGGCCCTGAGGCGAGAGAAGGAGAGGCTGGAGGAGGAGAGCGCAGCAGACAGGAGGAGGACCAGGGACGAGGCTTTCCAGTGGCAGAGAGAGAAGGTCAGATGATCGCAGGCGTACCCTGGAGGGCTGTGTCGCGTCCAGGCCTGTGGAGCCCCCTACTGGGCAGGCTGCAGCAGCGCAGGGCTGAAGTGGTTACATTGACTGTTTTGAAAGAGAGGACCTTTTCAGGAGGTGACAGGAACTTTTAGCTGCTACTCTGGGAGAATGAATGATGTATTTTTTCTTCTCCCCAGAGCAAAATGCTGGAGCTGTTCTCCTCCAAACTAGACCTGCTCCACAGTCACCAGGCATCTAGTGAGTGCGTGTTAGTGTGTCTGTGTGTGAGTTTGTGGGTGTGTTTGAGTGTTTTGGTGTGTAAGTGTGTGTTTTGTTTGTATCAATGTGTGTGCATGTGTGTGTTGCGATGTTTAAGTGTAAGTGTGTGTGTGTGTGTTCCCGTAGTAACATAACGTCATAAAGTCTCTGTTTTTTTCATGCTTCTGACTGTGTGTGTGTCTGTGTGTTTGTGTATCACGTTTGGTCGACATCTGCCGTGATGCCGATTAGCGCTACAGGAACTACAAATGGCCAGACAGGAAGTGGGGAAAGTCCAGGAGATGCTGATGACATCACAGCAGAACGCAGAGGAAGAGGCGGAGCTCCCCCTCGAGGTTGCCGATCCCTCTGGGAGCGGTCACCATGGCACCGAGCAGACCGAGGTGAGCGGTGCCGTCACGTGGATCAGGTAGTTGGTTGCCATGGGGATTTTTCGGTAGTCTTTGAACCCTTCAACCTTCCATGTTAGCATGAGGTCATCTCTGATATGGCTTGATTGCGATTGGATCAAGCACATTTGCATGGCATAGCTCAGTGGTTCGAGCATCGGGGCTGCAGACCAAGAGGTTCCAGGTTCAAATCCCACCCTGTACGTGATTGGTGATAAAAGCGAAACGAGCCAATCCTCGGTCCACCGTGTCCCATCCCTCTCTCACCCCAGGGTCGCAGCAACGCAGACCTGCCACTGGAGGGAGCCAAAGTCCTCCTGGAGGAGTTGAAGGAGAGCCTGTCTCAGAGGGAGAGGGAGATCACTGAGCTGTTGGAGTCGGAGCCCAGCCCACTTCCTGCCGAGTCCCTCCCCCCCTGCACCACCCTGCTGCGCTCCGTCATACAGAAGGTCACACTCACCTTCCTGCTACATATGCTCTTGACAATGTGTATGCTCACGACGCCTCCCCAGGAAGTCTGACAAGGACAATAGGCGTTATTAGAACAACAAATTCAAACTAAGTAGTGTCGTTCTCCTCGACAGAGCACGATATTAAGTCATGTTAAACTGTTAAACAACATCATACTCCTGTCAGGACCGGTACCTTTGGATGAAAAGTGTCTGCTGAACAAATACAATAACATTCTTACTTCCAGGCCCATTATATCTGTGGTGAGGTGACGGAGGCTAGGCTAATGCTGGACCGCATGGTCCAGGTTAACCACACAGCCCTGTTCCAGGCCAGGGAGCAAATGGACCAGATGACCGTAGATAACCGCAATTCCAGCGACGAGGAGAACCCACATTCAACGCGGTCTGGAACATTCAATATTGCAACATTCACAGACGTCATTTGATGTGGACTTTCTAGAGATGTATTGTTTGAGACTGTGTTTGGCAAACTTGGGTTCATCGGTGAGTCAGTGCTGGCGATATCGTAGCATAAAGTCTTCATCCCTCACCCTTAGTTAAGAAACACAGAGTTGAGTAAGAGTTATAAACTGAGGTCAGATGGGATCCGATGAGAGTAATGTGTCTCTGACTCTGTGTCTATGACACTGGGACTTTGATTCTGTGTTCATAGCACTGAGTCAGACTGTGTGTCTGTCTCAGTGCCTCTGACTCTGTCTGACTCTGTCTCAGTGCCTCTGACTGTGTGTCTGACTCTGACTCTGTCTCAGTGCCTCTGACTGTGCGTCTGACTCTGACTCTGTCTCAGTGCCTCGGACTGTATGTCTGACTCTGACTCTGTCTCAGTGCCTCTGACTGTGACTCTGTGTCTATATCCCAGACTGGCCCTGCTCCAGGAGACCGTTAGAGAGTGTGAGGTTTCCCGGGTGGCGTTGGACTGCATCAGATCCGGGGTCATCCCCGCTGCCAGCGGTAAACACTCATCCTAACCCTGCCTGCACGCTCTGAGAGATCTAGGACGTTTGTCGGACACTATAGCTGCATTCCAAAACCCTGTTTCCATTCAGTATTAGGCTACCGACTATAAAATGTCATGTCATGTAACTAAATCTTAAAATTGGGTCAGAGCCACACAAGTGGAAAGGGGGACATGGAATACTAACCCCTCCTCCAGTCTACCAACTCACTGCAGCCTGTCTCCTGAGAGGAATAATGGAACATTCTAGAACAGAGGAGGATTTTGATGAAGGCTCTTTCCTGTGGGGTTCCTGGGGGTCGGGGGGGCGGGGGGGGGGGGGGGGGGGGGGGGCTCTGTTGCTTCCCCCAGGGTGTGAGCCGGGTGCAGAGCTGGAGGAGGTGCTGGTGGGAGGGGAGGCTCACGGCGGCGAGGGAGGGGATGGCATCGGACAGCAGCTCCTCGTACTGCAGGACCAGGTGAGCTGCTCTCGACCACGCCCCTGCAGGAGGTGTGTGTGTGTGTGTCCGTGCGTGTGTGTGGTGACGCCCTGTCTCCCCCGGGCGCTGTCTCCAGCTGAAGCACCTGAGGGAGGAGAATAAGAAGATCGTGGAGAACTACACCTCGGAGAGGACCATGAGGAAGAAGTACTACAACATGGTGGAGGACATGAAAGGTAGACGTCTGCCTGTTTGTTGACCGTGTCTGCCTCCGTCTGTCTCCATCATCTCCGTCTCTCTCACACACGCACATGCCACTTGGTCCAGGTAAAATCCGCGTGTTCTGTCGTATCCGCCCGGCGAGCCGCGCCGAGGCGGCCCAGGGCGGGGCCGTCGTCGTGCAGCGTCTCGACGACTACTCCGTGACCGTGGAAACGGCCCGCGGGCCTCGGGAGTTCCAGTTCGACCGGGTGTTCAGCACGGAGAGCTCACAGGAGGACATATTCCAGGACACCAACAGGTGACACGCTCCGATTGGTCAGCAGGCACATTGGAGCAATCTTATTGGTCAGCAGGGAAAATTGACCTATCAGATAGGTTTTCTGGTACATTCCATGCTAACTGACTGGTGGACGTGTCATGGATTCGCCATCAAGACACAGCTAACATTGAATATCAGCACTTATAAGTAAATCAGTGGTGAGCCAGTTTTCCTTACAGACTGATTTTCTTCCAGGCTGATCCAGTCAGCCATAGACGGCTACAACGTGTGTATCTTTGCCTTCGGTCAGACGGGATCAGGGAAGACCTTCACCATGGTGGGGGACAAGGAGCAGAGGAGCCCTGGAATCATGCCCCGTGCCTTCAATGCCATATTTGACATCGTCCAGGAGAACGCCGGCAAGTTTGATTTCAAGGTGAGAGTCGAGGTATCCCTGAGGATGGATAGAGAGAAAGAGCGAGAGAGAGAAAGAGAGAAAAGGGTGATGCATACAACCTGATCACTTGTGTAGATGTGAGAACATCTTATATCCACCTCTCCTTTATTATCTCTCCCTCTGTTCTGGCTTTTCTCTTGATTTTTCTTTGAATCTCTCCCTCGTTCAATGGCCCTCTCCCCTCCTCACCTCACCTCGCTTCTCCTCTCCTCTCTTCTCCTCCTCACCTCACCTCACTCCTCTTCTCCTCTCCTCTCCTCTCTTCCCCTCCCCTCCTCACCTCATCTCACCTCACTCCTCTTCTCCTCTCCTCTCCTCTCCTTTCCTCTCTTCCCCTCCCCTCCTCACCTCACCTCACTCCTCTTCTCTTCTCCTCTCCTCTCCTCTCCTCTCCTCTCCTCTCCTCTCCTCTCCTCTCCTCTCTTCCCTTCCCTTCCCTTCCCTTCCCTTCCCCTCCCCTCCCCTCCCCTCCCCTCCCCTCCCCTCCCCTCCCCTCCCCACCCCACCCCACCCCACCTCCCCCTCCTCTCCTCTGTTCTCCGTGCCGCCCAGGTCTCGGCCTACATGCTGGAGCTGTACAACGACCAGCTGCAGGACCTGCTAGCGAGCGGCCCTGAGGGCCGAGGCAGGCGGCTGGAGATCAAGAGGAACAGAAAGGGGCTTGTGTTTGCCCAGGGAGCCGACACCAGAGACGCCTCCAGCGCCACCGAGCTGTTCGCTCTGTTCCAGCAGGCCTGCGCCAACCGCCACATCTCCTCCACCAGTACGCCCTGTGCCGCCCACGCCCCAGTAGAGACCTAGGCCCCGGCGAAATGGCTCGGATTGGTCGTTTGAGTCTCAGTCAGAATGAGGGGAGGGGGGAGGTGGAGCGTCATTATGGAGCTGGGTGGTGAGGGCACGCCATGTCCTGGGTGATACGTAGTCATGTCAAAACATAATGTGCCAGGAGAAGATGTACCATGTGTTTCTGCTGGAGGAAGTCCCTCCGCGGCTGTCATGTGGCGTCAGAGTGTAGCCACGCCCTTAATACCCTCATTGCCCCCCTCAGAGATGAACGTGGAGAGCTCTCGCTCACACCTCATCGTGGGCATCGTGGTGGAGGGCAGGAACCTGACCAATGGGAGCGTGAGCTGCGGTAAACTGAGTCTGGTGGACCTGGCCGGCAGCGAGAGGGCCGCCAAGACCGGCGCCAAGGACCATCAGCTGAAGGTGAGGAGCTCTGTAGAGTTACCGTACAGACATGGACCTGAAGGTGAGCGCTCTGTAGAGTTACCGTACAGACATGGACCTGAAGGTGAGCGCTCTGTAGAGTTACCGTACAGACATGGACCTGAAGGTGAGGAGCTCTGTAGAATTACCGTACAGACATGGACCTGAATGTGAGCGCTCTGTAGAGTTACCGTACAGACATGGACCTGAAGGTGAGCGCTCTGTAGAGTTACCGTACAGACATGGACCTGAATGTGAGCGCTCTGTAGAGTTACCGTACAGAGATGGACCTGAAGGTGAGGAGCTCTGTAGAGTTACTGGCAGATGTTTGTTAAATCTTATCGGTGTGTTTGCTTTCTTTAGTCGTGTACAGTACGAGTGCGTGCAGGAGCCTGGCTGTATGTTTCACTCACTTTTGTGCTCAGAATGTTGATCTCATACGGCTGCAGCAGGTGAGGTTTTCCTCCTCCTTTTGGCTCAGCGTAGGTGTGAACACACCCTCGCTCTCAACCAACTTTTGCCTCCCATCCCATCTCATCCACACCCTCCCCCCGTTGCCTCCCCCCCTCCCGCTCCGCCGCTACCCCCCCCCTACCCCCCCCCCCCCTCCCAGGAGGCCAACTCCATCAACAAGTCCCTGAGTGCCCTGGGCGACGTGATCTCGGCGCTGTCCCTGGAGCTGCCCCACGTGCCCTACAGGAACAGCAAGCTGACCCAGATCATGCAGGACTCCCTGGGGGGCAACGCCAAGACCCTCATGATCGCCAACGCATCGCCCTCCGAGTGCAACGTGGACGAGACCCTCACCTCCCTCATGTGAGCGAGGGGACACGTTCACGTCCCCCCTGACATTAACTGTATCGGAGCAAAGGACGATCCTTTTGAAAGGACTACTTGTCTTTTCGCTGTCCCCAAAACACCGCAGAACCCCCCAGCGGCTAACGTGTCTCTGGTCTCCATTGCAGCTATGCGACGCGAGTGAAGGCCATCACCAACAACGCCCAGAGGAACCTGGACAGCAAGGAGATAGCCCAGCTGAAAGAGGTGCCTGGTCTTCCTTCTGCTCTGCCCGTCTCCCTTCTGACACCAGCCCGCTTCGTCGACCAGCAGCCGCTCACTGCTTGGGGGGGGGGGGGGCGAGGGGAGGGGAGGGGAGGGGAGGGGGGAGTTGAATGGTGGTGTTTATCATAGGGGGGCTTTATGGGGGAGGTGTATGGAGGGGTTGTGTTGGGAGAGGTACGAAAGGGGTGTTGTACGGTGGAGGTGGACTGTATGAGGGGGAGTCGTGTGTGTGAGGGGGGGGGGGGGGTTCTGGTGGGGGGGGCTGTCGGGGGGGCTGTCGGGGGGACACTGACTGAAGTGTGCTCCTCCTCCTCAGGTGATAGTGAAGCTGCGCTCGGGGGAGACCGTGGAGGAGGAGGACGTCTGAGGTCACCGGGGGCTGAGCTCTGCTCCGCTGGAAGGCCTCACACTGGGACGAGCGCTGCCCGCCTGCAGGCCTCACCGGGGGCTGGGACAGGAGGCTTTCATTGGCGCACGCAGCTGCGAATCCACACGCATTTGGGCCGTGTCCATGATCAAATAAAAACCCCTATAATCAGCTTTCCGATGCTGAAGCACATTGCTGTTATCCAGGTTGGACTTTGGCAGCAATCCAACCCCGTGTGTGTGTTCGCGTGTGTTGGGTTGTGTGTGTGTGTGCTTCCAGTAGGCAGGAGTTTGGGGCATTGCGTGCAGGTTGTTAATGGGAGCGCCCCGGGCCGGCAGAATGGGGCCCACGGGGCCCCCCGGAAGAACAGGCGAGGCAATTACGGAGTCACTTGGCCAGTTTGTGCTCCCATTGTGGGGAAAGCAATCAGTGTGGAGCACATTAAGGCTCGCTCGGCATGTCTCCCCCGAACACGAGGAGGGCGGACCGCAGTCACGCAGTGGGATCCCATAGCATGGAACAGACAGGGTCACACTCAAACACGCAAAGGCCCTGTCGTGTTGGTTTTGAGGGCGACGGGGGGGCCCCACTCAATTTAGAGCGCCGGGGACAGGGCAGCACAGAGAGGGCGGGTAGAGGGGGTAGGTGGGGCGGGGTGGTGTCTAAGGGGGGGGGGTAGGTTGGGTGGTGTCTAAGAGGGGGGGGGGTTGGTTGGGTGGTGTCTAAGAGGGGGGGGGGTAGGTTGGGTGGTGTCTAAGAGGGGGGGGGGTTGGTTGGGTGGTGTCTAAGAGGGGGGGGGGGTAGGTTGGGTGGTGTCTAAGGGGGGGGGGGTTGGTTGGGTGGTGTCTAAGAGGGGGGGGGGGTAGGTTGGGTGGTGTCTAAGGGGGGGGGGGGGGTAGGTTGGGTGGTGTCTAAGGGGGGGGGGGGGGTTGGTTGGGTGGTGTCTAAGAGAGGGGGGGGGGTAGGTTGAGTGGTGTCTAAGAGGGGGGGGGGGGGGCAGGTTAGGTACTGGGCATGGAATAGCTGCTGCTTGTTTTGTTTGGAGTTTTTGATAGTTACCCTTTTGCATGCTCCTGACATGTGGTCCTCACATGGCCGGCCTGGCGCATGGAGAATGAGATCATTATGGGATGGAAATGTTTTACTTTTATACTTTTTTACTTAATGGACCAGTGACGTCATGGTAATAACAGTCATATCAGATGCGTGTGGGGGGTTGAGGGTCGCCCCCCCCCCCCCCCTTACAATAGATGACAATTTGAACAGCAGGGTGGGGAGGACGAGAGGCTATAGAAGGGAACGTGAGGGCTTTACAACACAGACCAGACAACAAACAAACATGGAAGCATTGTTTTTATTCTCACTCAAATCATAGGTAAAACATGATTAATGCTCTATACATTATCAGTAGCTGAACATCGCAGACTAAATAAAATATTATGTTTGAATAATATAATGTACAGATTATAGTATTGGTTACAATTTGAGACTGGCGTTAAACAGGTACTTATTGTTTCTTCTAAAGGCCTTAGCGACATACCTCACCGAACACACACTGCACACACAGGTAGTGTATTGCGTGTCTAGCATACTCATGTCTAGTAGACTGTGTATTATGATGATGTGCTATCCTGTCTCCTTTGTTTTGTATACGGAAGATACGGGACCAGTTACTGTGTGGGTGTGGCCTCCTTATATGTCCTGTGAGACTGTGACCAATCAGGGTGCACTGGAGGACGCGGAGTAGAGAGGGAGATGGGGTGAGAGAGAGGGAAGGAGGGAGGGAGGGACAGAGAGTCAGACAGAGAGTGAGGGAGGGAGAAGGAGAGAGTGAGGCGTTTGGAAGGCAGAGAAAACCAAAGATGGCGGAAAACGACTTTGAGCTGGAGAGGAGAATGAATAAGCTGTTATCTCTTTCTTCCCTAGGGATGTAGACAGAAAGAAAGTGTGAGAGAGAGAGAGAGAGAGAGAGAGAGAGAGAGAGAGAGGGAAGGATGGAAGGAGGGAGGGAAAGAGGGAGTTGGGTGTGGCTGAACTTTGAGTGAACGCTGCAAAGGCGCCTGAGGCTCCTTGTCACTTATCTGTGACGACGCAGCCTCTCTCCCTACTGGAGCGTTACACTGTCATTAATAATTGGACTTCAGATTAATTTCAGATTAATTTCAACTGGTTCCACTGAACAGAAGACGGAGTGACTGAGCAGTAATCCTCACAATAACACTGGGAATGAACTCTATGGGTAAAGTTCTACCTAAACTTTTTTGTTAACTCACTAATATCACAAAAGGGGGGGGGGCGCCCCGTTAGCTCATCGGCCGAGAGCGCGTACCCCGCAGGCTGAGGCCCTAATGCAGGGGCCTGGGCTCGATTCCCCCCCGGGCCATCTCCTGCGTGTCCTTCCCCACGTTGACCTGGGGTCTGGTGACCTTACACTGTCTCTATCCCAATAAAGCATACATTCCCCCCCAGAAAAACGAACACAAAATGACAACAAAACATGTAATGTACTTCACACGAAGACATTATTCTCAAGCATCTTCGATACAAATATCTTATCTACAAACAAACCCTATTTTCTTCACATTCTATATCATTTTCTATAAAGATGTCTTGATACTGACGTTCCCTTTGATAACAGATGTAGGTAGTAGATGGTGTTTGGAGCAATGATTGGTTATGGCTGCTTCATCCTTCTATTGCACACTTAATATTGCGTATAGGATCAACTGTCCGAGAGTGGCGGGGGTTGAGGGAACGGGGGGAGCGGACCTAAACACGGGACGAGATGCCGATCCGGTAGGGGCGGGGCTTCATGGTGAGGCCAAAGTCGGTGCTGAGGTCCAGCTCCTGACCCGGGACCTTGTGGAGCCTCAGGCGGTGGAGCAGCGTGGTCAGGAACACAAACATCTCCAGCCGGGCAAAGCCGTCGCCCAGGCAACGCCTCTTCCCCATGCCAAAGATCATGACCTTCTCTGTCAGGTCCTTGTTGAGAAGCCCCGCCCTGTCCAGGAAGCGTTCGGGGCGGAACACATCCGGGTCACCCCACAGCTCTCTGGGGATAGGCCGAGGGACATGTCAATCAACCAATAAGACAATTCGGTGTGACCAGGCAAATACAACCATCACTTATTTTTCTGTAACAACAGAAATAAGTATTTAAAAAGCAAATTACTTAATAAAAAAAAAGGTTTGCCACCTTTCTTTGAACACACACACAACAAGAAACATTATTAATGGGAAAAATAAACGAATAAAACTCACGTGTCATGGTTGACTTGATACTGGTTAATGAAAACACAGGTGTCTTTAGGGATGAAGTATCCATTGAGAGTTATGTCAACTGTGGTGCTGAAGGAATTTGTGGTTAAAAACACGTCAGTTATTGCCAAGATACATCAGGTCACATACTTTGATTCTCAGATACTTGTAGGCTCTACAGTGTGTACAAAATATTGCTCACAAAACAATAACCAGATGTTCAAGATTTGGATTTTGAAAGATTTTTGACGTGTTAGGGTATCTCTCACCAGTGAGGTATGGTGAAGGGAACGTAGGACGCGTGGCGGAACACTTCGTAGATGAACGACTCTGTAAACGCCATCTTGGGTTTGTCGGCAAACCTAGGCAGCCTGTCAGAGCCAATATGCTCATCTAAAAACAAACACACAGACACATACGCAGAGTAACACCAAAACCCTGAGTATCATAGTCTCCTACGTTTCAATTCTTTAAGTTAATAAAAAATGCCACAACCATGTTTTTCCTAATCAAACAATAGAAATAAAAGGATAAGCAGGTGTTTAAACTCAAGCGAACGCAAAAAAAGAAGAACCGTGTGTGCGTTGAGGAAGTGATGTCAGACCGTGTGTATGGGCTTCCTTCCGTGTCCGTGAAACCCTCTTTGTGCTGCTGTTGTTGACCGGCCCTCCGACCAACCCTCTCCTCTCTCTTTCTCTCATTCTCCCACTCGCTCTCTCCCGTCCTCCCTCCTGCCCTCCTTAATTCGTAGAACTCTCTCTGTCCCCCTTTGGCTCTCTCGCTCGCTCTCTCTTTCTCTCTCTCCCCCCCCTCTCTCTTTCTTTCTTTCTTTCTTTCCGTGTGAAAATGCACCGGGCCAACGGCGCGGACTGCGTCCACTTCAGATGTGGCTCCAGCATCGGCGAATCAGACGGACCTTTTGTCCGTTACCCTGACTGGCAACCGGTTTCAAACCAATGGGAAGGCATTTTGGACAAAGTGGTGGGCGGTGGTGGGGGAAGGGGAGGGCTCATTTCTGGAGAAATTAGATCATTATGCGGAACGTAGATCATGACTTGCTCTCTACACAAGACAGCTCGTTAGAATGTGCTGTTCATCAAAACAGAGCTGGCGCTGGACACTGAAAGATGGGATTCTACTGTATTGTACTTGTCTTCTACTATCTCCTACTGCCTGCCACTGTCTCCCACTGTGATCACGTAGAGAAGGAGAGAGGCCAGAGAAACAGTGACTACAGGTTTGGAAGAAAACTCTTGACTTAGTGACAGTACAATAACATGAGATGTTATGTCCACGGAGGCTGGTGATGTCATGAGTCCCAGGTGTTAGCTAGTCCCGGGTGGTGCCGTACCAATCTCCAGGTGTATCTTGGCCTGGATCTCAGGGAACTTGATAAGGTACAAGAGGCTCCACTGCAAACCTGCTATGATGGTGTCGAACCCTGCCATGGCAAAAAAATCTTTTTTCAGGAAAAGTTCCAAAGTACACGTGTGTGTGATGTAAATAATAGTGTTTATTAAAGAGTCATTGGTAATGGGATCCATCTTGTTGTTAACCCTGGAAGCACTCCAGGGACGGCATCTGACGTTAGGGGGCTTTAGTCTCTTTAAACACGCTAGGTTTGTAACAGACTGGGGTCACAGAACATCTGCATATCACACAGGATGAAGTGACGCAGGTTTCACTCAAACACAGCATTCATCATCATCCTCATTTTCGTTCTACTCCTACTCAACAACCTCATCCTCTTCATCACCCTAGCTACCGTCATCATCCCTATTAGCATTGACATCATCCCTGTCGTCTTCATCCTCATACCATCCTTATCGTCATCATCGTCGTCCTCACCGTCAGCCTGTGTGTGTGTGTGTGTGTCTTACCCGCTCCGAAGATGTCGACGACAGTGTGTACGATCTGGGAGTTGGAGAGAGTGGCCGTCCCCTTCTCCTCCTGTCTGTCTTCGCACAGAGCAATCAGGGCGTCTGTGATGTCACGGATGGAGCCCTGCAATCACACACACACGCAGGCTCACGCACACACACATATACAGGAAGTGACCGTGCGCAGTATCGAAGGAGGCAGAAGGGGGAAGCAGTGAGGTGAACATGCCACCCCGGTCGCCAGACTCTCAGAAAAGCTGGGTTCCTGGGTTCTTGGACTCCGTGTGTTATCAAGGGAAGTCCAGACTGACAACAGAGGATCTTCTGGGAAACACAAGCACGTCTCTTCCGGCAGATTGCTAATTCCTAATTAAAGTGTGCGTGCGAGCATTTGAGCTACTCTGAACAAGAACAATGGTCCACTTTAGGCCAGCTTGGTAGATTTAACAACAGACTGGCTCTGAGTACCAGATTTGTCAGCTATTAGTGTCTGTCTCCAACATACTGCTTATTCACCTACAAAAATGCAATCTCAAGTTTACATTTAGCAGACGCTCTTATCCAGAGCGACTTACAGTAAGTACAGGGACATTCCCCCCCGAGGCAAGTAGGGTGAAGTGCCTTGCACAAGGACACAACGTCATTTTTGCAGGGCCGGGAATCAAACCAACAACCTTCTGATTAATAGCCCGACTCCCTAACCGTAAGCCATCTGACCCCATCTGAAGTTTGCTTGGTAACTTGCTAATATACAATTCACTTAATGTGTACATATCAATTACAAACCTGCACACAAAAACTTAGGGGGTGGGTATGGCTCAGTGGTAGATAATCTGACTGCAAGAATCAAGATCAAGAAGTTGCAGGTTTGAATCCCCCCCCGCCTCCCTTGTCTGTCGCTTTGGATGAAAGGATTTGGTAAAATACTAATAATATATACTAATATACAAATAATAATATCTGTAGACCACCCTGTAGATAACTGAACCTTGGAAGAGGTGTTGCTCCTTCTACCTTGTCGAAGGTGCCCAGATGTTCCTCGATGTTCTTCTCCATGAAACCGTTCATCCGGCGGATGTGCTGGACCATCTTCCTCAGCGAGGGGCTGGGCAGGTAGCGGAACACGGGGAAGAAGTCCGCCAGGTTCCCCGCCGCGAAGATGCGCAGCACCTCGTTGTTGACGCGCACCACGGCGAGGAAGTCCTCGTCGCCGTGGTCGTACCTCTTCCCGAAGCACAGGGCGCACACCACGTTGGCCACCGACGTCACCAGGGCATCCACCGGGTCCAGGCTTCCGGAAAGCTCCGCGCCGTCCCCCTCGCCGCCCTCGGAACGCTCCCGGATGGCGTCCACCATGCGGCTGGCCTCGGCGCAGACGTGCTCCTCCAGGAGGCAGGTGGCGCCGGAGCCCCTGGGCCGGGCCTGGGAGAAGGAGCGCAGGGCGCTCCCGCACAGCTTCTTGTGGAGCGTCCAGGCGGGGCCGTACTCCTCGCTGAAGGTCATGCTGGCGCCGTCGGCCACCGCCGAGAAGGCGAAGAGGTCGGGCCGCCCGGCGAACGCCTCGCCCTGCCTCAGCAGCGCCCGGCGGAGGGTGGCTTGGCCGCTCAGCACCACCACGGTCAGCGAGCCCAGGCGCAGCCGGAAGACGTCGCCATACTGCGCCCGCATGCGGGTCAGCGACAGGTGGATCTGGTCGCCCATCTGGAGCAGGTTGCCCACCAGGGGCCACGGCGTGGGGCCCGGGGGGAGGGGAACCCCGGGGTGGTGGTGCTGGGGGAGGAGGTGGTAGCGTCGACTCCGGCCCTTGAGGGCCACCAAGAGCAGGGTGAGGGCACACAGGACCACGGTGACTCCAGAGAGGGGTATGCTAACGTAGGCGCTCTCATTGGGAAACATACATGCCAGTGATAGCCTCATGGTGGTCTGTGGGTGCCCTGGGCTGGACAACAGCACACATACACAAGCTAAGACCGGGAAAGAATGAACAGCTTAGTGACAACACACTAGCTAGAATCTGAAGGAGAGACACACACAAAAACAAACTAAAATCAGTTTACAAAAGTAGTATATTTACAATTTTTGCATTGAGAAACGACCAATGGGTCTAACTTCATTTGATAGGAATTTCTCAAATTTAAAATGTAGGTTGCAATTCATAAATAACAATACGCAAGCTTGACTACAAAAGACATGAAACTTGATAAATAGGCCTGTTCTGGCTTCTTCTTTGCATTTCTTACGTTCGAAGTTTTGCCTAGTATTTCACAAACTCAAAAATTGTTTAAATGTGAATTTTACACAAAGAATATTTCTAGGCAAATAAAATCTACTAAAAAATCCTTGCCTACTCACCGTATACTCCAACGAGAAAGGTTTTCTGCAGTGAACGTTTTCTGAAATGTTGTTGAGAGCAGTGGGCTGTCGTGAGCGCGTTTGGCCCCCAGCAAAGATCCGGCAAGGGGTCGAATGACTGGACATCGTCAAAAGATTGTCTGTTACATCAAATACAACGGTAGACGTAGACACCGAGACAGTCGACGCCCAGAATCGAAGAGTCCTCCAGTGCCCTGTCGTGAATGCCCTTCCACTCTATGCACTGACATACCTCTTTTACTACAATTTTGACATAGCAAAATAATCTGCTGCGACCTACACGACCCTACAGAATAATGTACACTGTACACGTACAATGTCACTGTCGTGCGATAGGGATGTAGTTCGGAAAAGGGACGTTTCTCGATCTAATGGACAGCCAAATTGGACATTTTTGTTGGTTTCACTGAAAGAAACGGCAATATTTACATGTGACACAAGGTGGCGCCCTCTGTCAGTGAGACTACAGCCGCCCAGAGACCTTGGAGCCGACCCGAGGCCTGTGGAAGGATCGCTGTCCCATTGCTAGTGTGTGTTTCCTATTGATATCAATAACCTTACTAGCCCTTAGCATGAGCTTCCACATCTGTAGACAGTCTAACAGGGACTCCCAGAGGGTCTAATCTTGTCACCAGGACATATCCAGACAAACAAATGTCATTAATATTGTATATCTTTTTTGCAATGTCACAAAGGCCTTCACAGCAACCTAGACACTGTCCTGTCGCTGTGGCGGTGTTATGAAGACAGGAGAGGTCATGTCCAGTGGCTCAGGTATCTTCACACACTCATCCTGTCATCTTCTGTCCACCCCCCACCCCCCCCCCCCCTCCCGCCCCCGCCACCTGTGAACTTCAATAACTTCCCTGTTTCCATCCTTCCATCCTCTCTGAAATGTCTGCTCTCAACTGACTGCGCTATTTATATGTCGCACTGGATTAAAGCGTCCGCCAAATAATACATTTAAATACATTTACCTGGCAGTACAGTTAAAAGAAGGATTTTTACCTTTGTTAGACTTGAGAATCGGTCTAACGTCAAACATTTCATTTACTTTCAAAGCAGTGCAGTCTAACATTTTCGTCTGTTCGTAGGCCCTCTTCTCCCTCTCCTTTGCTTCTGGCTCTAACCCACTTCCCCCCACCTACCACCTCTCTCTCTCTCTCTCTCTCTCTCTCTCTCTCTCTCTCTCTCTCACTCTCTCTCTCACTCTCTCTCTATCTCTCTCTCCCCCTTTTTTCATTCTCTCACTCTTTCCATCGCTCTGCCGTTTCTGTTCAGCCTCAGTCTTGGCACACCCGGCTCTGTCAGGCAGCGACGCCGCCTTTGACCCACCGGTCCTGGGCTCTGTCCCAGGACTGCCAGGGCGGTGCTGCTCCTCGCTGGCCCTCCTGCTGTCAGGGCGCGCAGCGCTCCCGAGCGTGTCACACAACCCTGGCGACAACCACTCTGGACCAGACTCTGTGGAGACATCAGGAGCAGAGACACACACACACACACTTCGACACGCACACACTCAGTCACTCATGCATACGCTCACAGACATTTTCATTCCTTTTTTGTGTCGGTCCATCTCTTTTTCTCTTCTCACACGTAGACAGCAGCTTTTTGGGTGTTTGTAGGTTTAGGTTTCTGTTTGTTGGAGTATATTTTAAAAGGGCATCAGGCCGCTGAATGTGATCCCTCTGGCACAAAAGTGAGCTTATTTAAGCGACATTTAAACTTCATCAAATAAAAACGAACTCAAATCATTCTTAGAATGGCAGGTGTCGTTTGGTGTGCAATTTATTGACATTTTCCTCAAAGCAGGACGAACAAGTTTGCGCATGGAAGCTCATGATCTGAATAGCCTATCAAAGCCACATGTATTTGACAAACTTTAGCAAGAGATCCACATAATTTAAATGAAGCCAACCCGTGTTAAAATGAGGTAAAAATGACTTGAAGTAGGCCTATATGATGTGGAACGCAGATTGTTGGGGAAATTGGCATTGGCTATTACTGCTAGCCTAAGCTTTCTAGGCCCAAGCGGAAACAGAACCCTTCTCCGCGGTTCTTTTCAGTGTTTAACGAGGGTTAATTACGAAGGTTATGTTGTTCAAGCCCACGGGTAATTCTCAAAAGACTTTCCGTCCTTTCAAACAGCCTAGATCAAAATATGAGCGCACCAGACTCAATTATGCGATCGTATTGTTCCCGGGAGACAGCGGAACAGCAGGAGGCCCCTTATCAAAGCAAACATCTTCCCAATTATTAGGTTTACCACAGCGTGTCGTATCCGAAGTGGTGTAAAGACCTTCCCTTCTTTTTAAGTTTCCCTTTTGGCAGAAATAAGTGGGTTGGATCAATGCAGAGGTGGCAGGGAAAGACGAGAAGTGGCCCACACGTCAAAAATGACATTCCGCGTTTCACGGTCAGGGTGGCTGAGCAGTGCGCGCGTACCTCTGGGGCAATAGGAAAATAGGAATTGGTTCTGTTTGAACGGTGATTAGCGCGAGGGCTCGAGGGCGTGGGTCCCCAACGGTGGGTGCGACAAATAGATCTGTGCGATTCTCTCATGGCCTCGTCAAACAAGGGGGACTTTTTACCACTCACTAAAGCTATATAAGGGGGGCGGAGGGCCGTCTCCGTTACTCTACACTTCTTGATATTTTGACTGGAGAGTTGAGTGGAAGAGAGCGATAGAGACTGAGTGAGGTAGGCCGTCAGAGCACCGCAGTCATGCCTGTAATCGGAGTTGAGAACCTTCAAGCCGTGTCATCTGCTTGCACAGGTAAGACTTACATTTGACCGTCTATCTGTTGGTGGGCTCTTTAAGAATTTACATTGATATTTTTTATACACGTAATACTTCACACACAACGTTATTTAGGAACATTCTATCAAAGCCAAGCTGGAGACTGTCTTTAAAACGACAGTGTTTGTGGTAATTAAATATCCCTACCTTAAATAAGAATATTACTTACAGTTAAAAGAGTGGCATAAAATCAAGTTTCAGTTATAGTTATAGTTTAAAAAAAATTGTTTTTTTACTGATTCCTTTCTAAAAATAACTTTTTTTAAAACAAGCTGCTTATCAAAATCAAATGCTAAAGTATTTGATTGAAATACACAATTTACACAACACAATTTGAATTGAAACATAAAGTATAATCCTAGCGTATGTTAGGTGGGCATGTTAGGTGCGTGATCTCTGGTGTCTGGCTGTCCCCTTCTCCCCCCTGGTACCTAATGAGCAAGGGACCCCTGCCAGTCCCGACTTCACAGTGCCAGCTGTCACCTTCGACCCCGGCGCGAGAGACGGTGGCCCGTGCCAACATCTCTATTTCCCCTCGTCCCCCACCTCCCGGCCTCTCAGACTGGCCCGAGTCATGTCCATCGCTCTCCACAGCAGCCGTAGGGGCTCATAATTACTCTGGAAACCCTTTTAATGACTCTCCCAAACCCTCCTGAACTCATAATAACTCATCGAAACATTTCGAAACGTTCAACAGCTCTCCTAAACCCTTCTAAACGCATTTCTAAACCCCCCCTGAACGAATATTAACTTAGAACCCGGCTTACTGTGAACTCATAATGACACGTCGAGCCCCTTTGAAACTCGTCAGAACTGTTCGTAACCTTTCTGAACACGCACCATCTTATTGTCCGTCGTCTGCATGGACACACGTACCCGCTCCTCAAAGACCACCAGTCAAACCAACACGCGTGCACGGACACATACTGTGGTCTGATGTTTATCCTGCATATTTTGTCATATTTTAGACAACATATTTACATATCATATTTAGGTTGGCCGGTTAACAAGTCAGTAGAGCCAGTGTTTCGATCTCATGACATGAACGAAGGCTTTGTGCGCGTGTGTGTGTCCAGTCGGATGACACCTCTGATTGCTTTTTCAGAAGGGAAGCAGGGTAACATTAGCACCCAGACACAGAACAGTCTTGAGACCCAGACCCAGACCCAGACCCAGACCCAGGGAGCAGAGCTCACTGATGAAGCACCCAAACAGGTCCTGCCCATGCCCATCCCCGACCTGGAGGTCCAGTACACCAAGGTAGGAACACACAAAACATGCTTTCTACATATTTATTTGATTCACTCTGGGCTTTCTAATGGTGTCCGTTGTGAATGACCTCAGGACAGTCATTCTAGTTTGTTCATTTCGTTATATCTTTGTTTTAAATCGCTAACGTTCATTGGTCGAAACAGAAGTCACATTGTCAAAACTTGTCACACAGTCATCAAAACACAAGTGTATGTGGACCAAACTGGGAATAATTTGTCTTGGCGGTGATGGTGATGGTGATGAAGAGGATGAGGCGGTTCACACTAAATTGCACTACAGTAACAAACAGGAAAACTATTTTGTGACATTTGTTTCCTTCGGAATATTACTAACCCAAACACTTATTTAAAGTAAAACGTTTTAGAACCTTTTTTTCCTTATAAACAAATCAAATATATTGTGAAGGAATGTTTCTTTCCATGTGTGTGTGGTGTGTGTGTGTGTATACAGATATTCATCAATAACGAGTGGCATGAGTCTAGCAGCGGAGACAAGATGCCAGTGCTCAACCCAGCCTCTGGTGACCTCCTGTGTGAGGTGGAGGAGGGGAGACCTGTGAGTGGCCCTGGAGCTCCAACTGACACTTGTAGTTCCTGTGTGTGTGTGTGTGTGTGTGTCTGTGTGTGTGCGTTTATGTTTGTGCATGTGTGGGTCATTGTCTTCGCCAGTGTTCTTATCTGATTCAGTAATGTTGTGTGTGTCATTTGTCTTTGCGTGTGCTTGCCAGTGTGTGTGTGTGTGTGTGTGGTTCTGAATGTGTCTTGCTGTGTGTGTGTGTGTGTGACCAGCTCTGTGACTTCCCCCCTCTCAGGAGGATGTGGACAAGGCCGTCAGGAGCGCCAGGGCAGCGTTCCAGCTGGGGTCGCCATGGCGACGGATGGACGCATCCGACCGGGGGGAGCTGCTCAGCAGACTGGCCGACCTGGTGGAGAGAGACCGCCTCCTGCTGGCGGTGAGGAACACACGCACACACAAGTACACACTCACACACGCATGCATGCATGCATGCACACTCACATACACGGATGCACGCACATGCACATGCACAGGCACGCTCGCACGGCACGCTCGCAGCCATGTAAAAACACAGATACACCGACGCCGAGGCACCGACGTTCACGCACACACACACAACCGCACACACTCTGCTGTGCGTTCTGACCCGTGAACTCTGCAGACTCTGGAGGCTCTCGACTCTGGGAAGCTGTTCCTCATGGCCTACTTTGTGGACCTGGTGGCCACCATCAAGACGCTACGCTACTTTGGGGGCTGGGCTGACAAGATCCAGGGCAGAACCATTCCTGTGGGTGAGTGCCGTTCAACACCGACTGAGAAAGTATCGCATTTTTGTAAGGAAGTATAAAACTGAATAACAACGCGTGACTTTTATTAAGGAAGCATAATATTATATATGACCTAAAAATCGACATAATGCGCTCGTGCTCTTACAGTGGGAGGTTTTGAAAGTTCTGGCCCGTGTAAAACCTGTTCTACTGTGTTGTCAGATGGAGATTATTTCACCTACACTCGACATGAACCTCTAGGGGTGTGTGGACAGATCATTCCGGTGAGTAGAAAACAGAGAGACATGAAGAAAGAAAGAATATATAGAGAACTAAAGACAGAAAGAAAGATTCAAAGTACGGAAGAAAAAGAAAGAAAGAAAGAAAGAAAGAAGGAAAGAAAAAGAGACAAACATCTGTGCCTATATTTCTGTGAGTGTGAAAGTGTGTTTCTGCCCTAACCTGTGTGTGTGAGTGAGTGTGTGTGTGTGCTTCTGCCCTAACCTGTGTGTGTGAGTGTGTGTGTGCTCCTGCCCTAACCTGTGGTTGTGTGCGTGCGTGTTGATTGTCTAGTGGAACTTCCCAGTGATGATGTTTGCCTGGAAGATAGCTCCTGCTCTGTGCTGTGGAAACACTGTGGTCATCAAACCAGCCCAGCAGACTCCCCTCACAGCCCTGCACATGGCTGCTCTCATCAAGGAGGTACACACACACACACACACACACAACACATATGCTACACGCGATATACAAGAACTACACACATCACACAATATACACGTACACACACACCTAACACACTACAAACACACAACCCCCTCCATTATTAAGGTCCTGTCATTGGACGGTCTCTCTCTCCCCCTCTCTCTCTCTCTCTCTCTCTCTCTCTCTCTCTCTCTCTCTCTCTCTCTCTCTCTCTCTCTCTCTCTCTCTCTTCCTCCTCTCATCTAGGCTGGTTTCCCCCCAGGCGTGGTCAATGTGGTGCCAGGCTATGGCCCCACAGTTGGCAATGCCATAGCCCAGCACATGGACATAGACAAAGTGGCTTTCACAGGATCCACAGCTGTATGTACTGGGCTGTACTTGTCGCCCTCTGACGACTTGTGGTTGCCAGGTTGGGTGATACCAGTTTTACCGCCAGTCACAGTTCATCATCAGGTTGAATGTACTGTGATTGTGGTTGCCAGGTTGGGTGATATCAGCTTTATTGCCAGTCACAGTTTATCATCAGGTTGAATGTACTGTGATTGTGGTTGATAGGTTGGGTGATATCAGCTTTATTGCCAGTCACGGTTTGTCATCAGGTTGAATGTACTGTGATTGTGGTTGCCAGGTTGGGAAGCTCATCCAGAAAGCTGCAGGGGACTCCAACCTGAAGCGAGTCACTCTGGAGCTGGGGGGGAAGAACCCCATCATCGTCTTTGCAGACTGCAACCGTAAGTCTCTCCTGTGTGTGTGTGTGTGTGTTTTAATGCTTTTGTTTTTGAATTGCTGTTAGTCTGGATATGCAGTTATAGCACAGGGTTTATACTGTACAGAAAGGTACTTATATATACAGTATAGAAATAATGTGTCTAGATGTAACTGTGTGTGCTTTTGACTGTGTGCCTATTTGTGTGTGTGTGTGCATGTTTGTGTATGGGTGTGTGTGTGTGTCCTCTCCCCAGTGGAGTACGCTGTGCAGCAGGCCCACAGCGGTCTGTTCTTCAACCAGGGCCAGTGCTGTCTGGCCGGCTCCAGGGTGTTCGTGGAGGAGCCCATATATGAGGAGTTTGTCCGTCGCAGTGTGGAGAAGGCCCGGGCCAAGATCCTGGGGAACCCCCTGGTGCCAGGGGTGGACCAGGGGCCACAGGTACAGCCACAACACCACTTATCCTCGTAAACAGACTTGTGTTGTGAAGGGAAAATGACATCGGTAGATTGAAACTACCACAGGGAAGCTAAAACAACCGCTCAGTGAAATGTGGATGGGTATAAAACCCTTAAGAATCGTTTTCACCGTCCAACTTATCAACGTTATTGTTCTGGTGTGCCTCGGTATACCAAAACAAATAAAGCTGCTCAAATAATGCCTTGTTATAGTGTCAGACATCCAGACTGGCATGGGGTAGGGCAGAGTGGGATCTGAAGGAGTTTCTGTTGATCATGTCCAGATTGACCAGCAGCAGTTTGATAAGATCCTGGAGCTGATTGAGAGCGGGAGGAAGGAGGGCGCCACGCTGGAGTGCGGCGGAGCCCCCTGGGGCCAGAGAGGCCTGTTCATCCAGCCCACCGTCTTCTCCGACGTCACCGACGGCATGCGCATCGCTCAGGAGGAGGTGTGCGCGCTGCGCGCGCGCTCGCGTGCGCGCCCGCGTCGAGACACGTCGCATCTTTCTTTTGACGGACGACGTTTTTGACACGCTGTCTGTCTGCACTCTGTCTGCCTCTCGGTCTCTCTCTGTTTGTCTGTGTTCTCTCTGTCTCTCTCTCTCTCTCTCTCTCTCTCTCTCTCTCTCTCTCTCTCTCTCTCTCTCCTCTCTCTCTCTCTCTCTCTCTCTCTCTCCCTCTTCCTCTCCCCCTCTCCTTCTCCCTCTCTGTCAGATCTTCGGCCCAGTGCAGCAGATCATGCGTTTCCGTGGCGTCCACGAGGTCGTCCAGAGGGCCAACTCCACCCAGTACGGCCTGGCGGCGGGGGTGTTCACCAGCGACATGGACAAGGCCCTGACGGTGTCCTCTGCTCTGCAGGCCGGCATGGTCTGGTACGGCTCACTGGGATCAGCCACACACACACGTACTGTATCAAGCACGGGGGATTTTCACCTCACACACACACACACACACACACACACACACACACACATACACACCTCCGTACACAAATACCAGGCTCAGTCCACTCCCCCTCATCCCTTTCTCAATACTGGATATGATATTTGATCAGTAATCGTTCACTTTTCCTTTTTCATAAAGCCTTTTCACTCTGTGTCTGTGGTCTTGCAGGGTCAACTGCTACAACGCCATGAGCACACAGTGTCCGTTCGGAGGCTTCAAGATGTCTGGGAACGGCCGAGAGCTGTGAGTTCCAATCCTGCCGTGTTTATGAGGGATGGGTAGAGCTCGGCGGTTAGAGCATTTCCCTGCAGATCAAGAGATCACAGGTTCAAATCCCCCTCGGATAAAAGCGTCGGCTAAACGAAAGGGCTTTTGTCAAATGATTCGTATACTATATCTATATACTCTTTGGTGTTTACCGTTGCTGTAGATAATGATGGATCTTGTGGGGTGTGTGTTTCAGAGGGGAGTACGCCTTGCATGAGTACACTGAGGTCAAAGCGGTGACCATCAAAATATCCCAGAAGAACTCCTAAAATGGCATTCCCATGTGGGCTGCACTTCCTGTCCGTGGGGTGAATGACCTCTTCGGCTCCGGAAAAAGACTCAACCACAACTACTCTGAGACGTACAGACTTATCATCCTCCATCTTCATGTCTGAAATCAGAAGACAAAAAAAAGCACGGACGACTTTCTTCCTGCAACATGTTTTGGTTTGTAAATATGACTGTTTCTGCGGTGGAGCTGGCAGGTGTCCAGACATACTTTAACCTCTTGTTGTCTTCTCTCGTCCAGATTGCCTCAGAGAACGATGTTCTTATTCAGAAATGTTAGTCTCCTTGAAGTTCAGAACACCTTCATGTCCTGAGTGATCGTTATCTTTGTTCTTTTTGAGAATCTTTTTTGGACAACTGAACCATTTCTCCTTTTGATATAAAGGCAATATTTTATGTAATGGATTGATATTCTGGTAGTGTGTGTTTGCTGTCTACCGTATAAGTAGAAATGATATCTAATATTATTGTCAAAGGCTATTGGACGTTGTTAGTGTGTGTGTGCGTGTTGAGTGTGTGTAAATGTTTGTATTGCAATGTTTAAACGTGTCTGTGTGTTTATGTAAATCTTTAAAGCTACAACATGAGATACAAACATTTAGATATTTAATCATCACTCATCCTTTTACTTGTTGCAATACAAAAATTTGAAATACAAATGGACGTCTTAAAAACTATTTACAGATTGTTTTCCAACCAAAACCCACAAATGTGTTTCTCTCTGGACTCCTCTAAGTGCTTCCTTTCTTATCTCTTGAGGAAATAAACATCCCGTTGATGAACCAGACATAATCCGATTGTATTCATTAAATTAAGAAATGTCATCTTTAAACACTGAACTAGCGCAGAAGGATGTTGGCCATCTTCTTCACTTCCTCCCCTTTCCCACAATTCCTTTTGGTCAGACTTCAATGTGCGGGCCTTTGCTGACATGACACTTTTTAAGATTTTAGCTATTTTGCTCTACATCCCAGCACTTACTTAGTTACTACAGTGACACATGGAGTGTCAGTGCGCTAATACAAGAATACTCAATACCTGACAACGAGCCACGGCTTGACTTCTGTTCAAACTGACCAACAGAATGCATTCATGTAGACAACCAAAATGGAACTGGAAAGGTTGCGGGAAACTCCAAGTTCTGGTCAGAGTTTGAAGTCTGATAGCTCTGTCCCACAGTCTTGACGTTGGTAACAACATGCAGAGTTCTCAGACTCGGGGACCTCTCTCCCGTGTGTGGTACCTCCTAGCGTCGGGGAGCAGGCCCACCCCTGCCCCTCCCCCTGCCCCGCCCTGGCCCTGGACTTGGCCCTGGCCCTGGGGACGCGCCCCTGGGTCCGGGGGGGCGTGTCACAGCTGCTCCGGGGTTGGGGGCAGCCAATGAAACGTCCTTCTGTAGATTCACACCTTTGCCATTGGCTGCAGCTCCGGGCCGTCCAGACACCTTGGGAGACTTGCTGCTCTTCTCTACCACTGGGTCTGCAACAGAGTATTACATAATTAGAGTTTAGTAGTGAGATTACAGTACAATAAAGTAGGATAGTGCAGTATAGTCCAGTAGAGTCCAGTATACTACAGTAGAGTCCAGTATACTACAGTATAGTCCAGTATACTACAGTATAGTGCAGTGGTCTAGCAGCAGGGGGGCGGGGAGGGTGAGGGGGGGGGGTTACCTGGTGGGGGGGGCTCCTCCTTGCTGGGGGGGGGGGATCAGGGACTTGTTGGGCAGCAGGTCCTCCAGGTCCTTCATCACCTGGTTGGTGCTGTCCTTGTTGTTCCTCCTGTTCTTCTCCTCATCCCGCGCCTGCCCCGGCAACGCACCACACGCGCACACACGAAAACACACGCGCGCACACACACATGCAGACATGCTCACCCTCGCGCACAAACACACACGTTTCCATGTTAAGCTTTGAAGCTGTCAGGTCAGGAAGGTTGGTGGACTGCAGCTCAGACTGACCATCTGCATCTTCCTCTTCAGGTCGTTGTTGGCTTGCAGGTAGCCCTCCGACACGGCGTTCAGGTAGTATATGGCCAGCCTGGCACAGAAGGAACATGATCCATGATGTGAGTATGAGTGAGTGTGTGTGTGTGTGTTTGTGTGTGTGTGTGTGAGAGAGAGAGAGAGACAGAGAGAGAGCGAGAGAGACAGAGAGAGAGAGAGAGAGAGAGAGAGAGAGAGAGAGAGAGAGAGAGAGAGAGAGAGAGAAGAGTGTGTTTGTGTGTGAGTGTGATAGACAGAGATTATTATGTGTGTGTGTGTGTGCAAGAGAGTAAATGAGTGTGTGTGTGCGAGAGAGAGAGAGAGAGAGAGAGAGAGAGAGAGAGAGAGAGAGAGAGAGAGAGAGAGAGAGAGAGAGAGAGAGAGTTTGTCTGTGGGTGTGTGTGTGTGTGTGTGTGTGTGTAGACATACACCATCAGTAGCACAGCTGGTATGATGAGTCCAGGGTTGGTAGCATAGGTGAAGATGTTCCCTATGAATGCTGGGAGATCTTTCTCTATGGTCTCCATGATGACATCATACATCTTCTCCCTCCCACTGCGGGACAAGATGAGGAAACGGTGAAATGTCTCCTTCGACCTCAGTGTGCACGTCTGGGCGCGCATTCATGTCGGTGTTTACGTTCTCATCTGTATACGAACGGGCGCGTGGGGGGGGGGGTTTGTCACCTGAAGGGCCCGCAGTCGAAGGAGGGCGACAGGGTCATGATGGTGTAGACCACAGGCAGCAGGCTGAGGAACAGCACCAGCAGCAGCAGGCCCATGTAGAAGTTGTTGGACTTGGAGGCCTTGAAGACGCGGGCGTGGGGCACGTTGCAGCTCATCACCGCCCAGCACTGGTAGTACATGGAGCTCAGGAGGCGCAGCACGTTGAGCCCCACCAGGCCCGGAGCGTAGAACGCGCCCATCCTGCCACACACACACACGTAGACACACGCACACATAGACACACGCACACATATACACACACACACATATACACACGCAGACACACACAAGGGTACGATAAGCTTTGTATACCCGGAACATCTGCGTGAAGAGGTGTGTGTGTGTGCGCGTGTGTGTGTTCGTGTGTGTGTGTGTCGGGGATGACGTCCTCTCACCAAATCATTCCTTGGTTGAAGATGAGTCCGAGCACGTTCCCGCTGATGTCGAACTCGCCGTACGACGGCTGGACGAGGGGCACACGACAGCAGCTTTTACGCCCGACGTACGGTCGCTCTCTCTAGCTCCCTCTCTCCCTCCCTCGTCCTCCTCTCTTCCCCCTTCCCCACCCTCTCTCCCCCCCTCTCTCTAATCCTCAGTAATTAGTTTCCTAGAGTAAGTATACTGAGTCACTGAGAAGGGAGGGATATGCTGTCCTACCAGATGTCTCTGAGTAGTATCGGGTTTAGCATGCAGAATTAAAAACCACTTAAACTCAAATACCCAAGTCGTAAAGGCAGTGGTGTCAATAACAGACATGCACACATGAGAACATACACCCACGTACACACACACACACATGTATACATAAACATGCAGGTACACACAGGTACACACATTCACACGGGGACACAAAAAGGTGCCCACATGTACACACACATGCACACATGCATGTTCATGAACACACACACACACAGATACACGCATACACAAGCAATCAACCTACAAATCCGGCCTCCAGGTCCCAGCACCAGCAGTAGTTGAGGAAGCGCACGATCACGGCTCTCAGGAAGTCTCCGATCAGGATGGTCAGATACGTCACCTGGATGTCTGACACAGTCAGCTTGACAAACTCCTGGAGAGGGAGAGAGAGAGAGAGAGAGAGAGAGAGAGAGAGAGAGAGAGAGAGAGAGAGAGAGAGAGAGAGAGAGAGAGAGAGAGGGAGAGAGAGAGAGAGAGAGAGAGAGAGAGAGAGAGAGAGGGAGAGAGAGAGAGAGAGGGAGAGAGAGACTGAGGTCTCCAATACCATCACTAGCATCACTAGCATTAAGGTCTCCAACAGCATAACTAGCATCACTAGCATCACTAGCATCAGAAGCATCAGTAGCATCAATAGCATCACTAGCATCACTAGCATCACTAGCACAGAGGCAGCAGTCTCACGATGCCCACGGCGGTCTCCCAGCAGGGCCCCCTGATGACGTCGGCAGGGGGGATGTTGTACGGGGGGATGTCGCTGGTGTTGTGGAAGGAGCTGTAGTTGGCTTTGTACTCCTCGAACGCCCAGATGGTCTCGTTCCTGATGACCTTCTCTCTCTCCAGCTGAACCAGACATACAGACATCACATCCAATACACGTCATCCTCGAGGGCTTGGAAAAAGGGCTGTACGAACACGATTGGATGCGACGGGAGGCCAGAGAGACACCCGGCCCTCCCTCCTCTCTACCTTGGCGTTGACCTCGTCGAACAGGGCAAACAGGAAGGTGTAGAGGTTGCCGAGGAAGAGGGCGAAGATCCGCCCCAACTGCCACTTGAGGGCGACGCGGGGGTGATATTCCTCCAGCTCGCCGATGACTTCAAACAGGGGGGGGCACACCAAACCCAAGAGTGACATCACAAGCTCCACCTGGTGGGGTGGGTGACGGGGGGGGGGGGGGGGGGGGGGGGAGGTTAGTTAAGGGGATTGTTAAGGTTAGTCTAACCTGGGTTAGTCTAACCGTAACAATCGTTTCCCTGGGAACGCCTCCATGGAAACCCAACCTACCTCGTTATTCTCCAGCCAGGTGAGCTCATCGGGGTCCTTGTTGCCAAAGTCCTGGGACCTCTTCACCACGAAGTAGATGAGAAACCCGCTGCCCGCCAAACTGCACAGGACCATGAAGTTGGCTAGAACCCGCAGGAACCGGCGCAGGTGAATGTTCTCGTCCTTTTGGTTCTCCTGCTCGTCCACGATGGACTCCTACGAGAAAACCCGGGAAACCGTAGAGACGCAGAAGGCACAGTCTAGAACATGCCGTCTCATCTAACGCATTCATCCAATACTTCCCTACAGATGATGCAGACATACAGTAAGACCCAAGTAAACCATGGAAACGTTGCCAACGTGTGCCAGCCATGGCAGGTGATCTGAGACCAATTATGTACCTTAAAGCTGGTGGTGATGGAAGCATACTTGTTGTCGGCTGTCTCCGAGTTGCCGATGAGGTAATCCCAGCTGGTGAACATCTTCCAGGCAAAGGTAAACTCCCCCTCCTCCGCCCCATCCCCTCCTTCATTCGAGTTCCGAGCCATACTGGGAAGGAAGATTCAATTCAATACAAAACTTTATCGCCGACGCAGGGTTCAGATGCACAGACGAAGGGAAAAAAAACGAAAACAGCACATGGAATGACTTGCGTACAAGCCCAAATAGAAAAGAACCAAACTATACAAAATGGAACACAAAATGGAACTCCTTCCAGATGACCTACGTTCTTATGACCACCATCAGGCTGTATCCAAAGATGCCGACGCCCACTAGCAGATAGGACAGGGGCAGCCTGAACTGCAGCAGGCCGATGGTGCGATCGTCGTTATAGAAACCGTAGAACAGGATAGAGTACTTGCAGTAGCCCTGTTTGAAAAAATCACACAAGACGGGGAGTGTGAAAAATGGATGCGATCGGTAAACGCCGAATCTGTCAAATGTGTCGATCGAGGGAGACGGGGCGATGTCATCCTCACACCAAAATCTAAGAGGACAGAGTAGTCCATGGCTCGAGCCTGCTCCGCTCTTGGGACGGTCTTCCGGGGGATGGTCCCGTACGGAAGGCCCATCATCACCTACACCAAGGGAAAGGAAGACGGTTCAAAAACGTTAACGTGCACATTGTGACGTGTTGGGATCGATGTATACTTGAGTCGTTTTAAACCGTTGTCTAAAAGATTTCTTGAGAGATTCAAACACGAAAGAAATGCGATCGGAGGTCTTGTAAACATAGTCACGCATCAAGAGTAGAGATCAAAATGGGATGTTGAAACACAGATATTCCAAATCAGTGCAGCGAGTTGGCGCGTGTCAGTTTACGGCAGTGGTAGCCATAGAGCTAGGAAGCGTAATGAACACAGGACAGCCAGGTCGATGGACCGGAAGGGAATCATTTACACAAGGTGTCTGATCCGGCACACACCTCTGGTAGGACCACGAGCCCGAACATGAAGCCGAACAGGACCAGGTTCAAACCGTACATCCACCGCAGGAAGATGAAGTAGGACGCCACAGACGATCCAAAATGACCTGTCGAGAAGCGGGTCGGACTCAGAGTCGCAATATGCGCAATCTGCGAAGCCATTTCCTTTCCTGACGATAACAGCGTGTCACACCCGGCGACGGGAAGACGAGATCGTACTCACTCTCCACCTCTTTGATTTTCCTCTCCCAGGGAATGCAGGCTGTCTTGAAGTTTTCAAAGTCACGCTTGAACTTGATGAGTTTCTGAAACGAACGCGAGAAAACAACCATAGATGCATCGAAGTATAAAAAAAACTCTATCCCGTTATGCGGGGAACGGTCGAGGGTACAACAACCGAAACGTAAGATGAGATCATTACAGTATGGTTGTGTGCGGGCGTGTAGGTTTCCATTATACATTGTGAATATCTGCCCCCCCCCCCCATCCCCCCCCCTGGTCGTGTGTCTTGTGCGGGTGCATCACCTTAGCCATCATGACTTTGTAGGCGTACATCTTCCTCCCCTTGCCTTTCCCCAAGGCTCCCTCGAACTTCTCCACAAACGCCTGAGCATCTCTGCGAAATCCACAACGGATCGTCGACACGTTCAAACGCAACCGTCCACGCCAGCGTGCAATAACCAAACCACTGAACCGAACCCATTACTGTAAAAGAGTCTCCTCTTCTACAGGCCTGAGTGGAATCCAACACTGAACGGCACCAGATCAAACTGGTGGGACGCTTATGGATTCATCACGTAATTGATCAACTGACTGAGGGGACTGTACACTAACACAGTATTGCTGTACTGCCATTACGCTGATTAACACCTCACGGAAAGACCTGTTGGACCTGTTGCTCAGCATGCAGTGACTTGCCATGCATTAAACAGTGAACTCCTCATTAAAAAGTCAAGGCATCTCATCTGTCCTGAAGCGCTACTGGGTCCTGATCTCAAACTTACTTACTGTGTGTGTGTGGGGCAGTGGCCTCCCTGCTACTCCCTGACCTTGACACTGCTGTGCTGTGTTTACATGGTTCCACACTGGCTCAGATGGATACGCTCCAGTGTGGAACCCAATACCAGCTGTTCCGGTCTGTACCGGTGTGATTAAGACTTTTTCAGGACTTTTATTTTGAAGGAGGGAAGCTCCATTTTGGGGGAATTGATTGGCCGATGTTGCTTGTTTGATGATGGATTTACTCAGTAAAAAAAAGAAATAGTCTTTCACAATTTAATTTAAATTGAATGATTTTAAAGTTGAATTTCATTTTAAGCTTCAAATGTGGGGTGCTTATAAATGGGCATATCTGTTAGCTGGGATGGGGAGGGATGAGTTCTCAGTTGAGATCCTCATCAGTCAAAGCATCAAAACACAAAATGTCATCCAGATGCTTATCTCTCAAATCCCTTCTCGTAATGCATCAGAAAGGCCAAAGCAACAGATCGCTGAAAACTATTTCAAGCGTCAATATACCTACTTTGTCGTTGAACAAAGTAGTTTACAATACCTACTTTGTTGTTTAGCAAAGTAGTTTACACTCGAAGGTGAGGCAGAATCAACAGAGGGAAATGAAGCGAGCACTGAAAACAGTTATGCTTTAATCAAATCAACCACGATGACATCACATGTCGCTTTGCATGAGTGATGGTACCATTGAAAGACAGAGAGAGAAAGAGGGACGAGGGAAAGAGAAAGAGAAAGGCACAACCAGCGAGCGGGCACAAAATTCCGGAGCGGACGCCATCTTGGTTTACTTGAGGTGCTCTAGTCTCCTCTTCATGCGCCACGGTTTGTTCCTCAGCGTGACCAGGAGCTTCTTCTTCTCCTCCACCTCCTCCTTCAGCGCCTCTATCTCCCCCTCGGACATCGAGGAGTCATCCTCGTCTGAGTCAGAGTCTGAGCTGCGAGGAGAGAGAGGGACAACGCGCTACGCTGTGGACCAGTGGCGAAGGCAGCCAACTGCTCGTTTTTCCACTGATGGCCGCTAAACCTCTGTCCTAGGGGCCTGCTCGACTCGATATCCCTTGTGAAAAGGCATGTCTGTATTTCTGGAAGACTTATAGAAGTTGTAAAACCCCTCGGTTCTCAAACGGAGTAACTGGATAGCTTATTCTACGACCTCGAAATTCAAAATAGCTTAACATTTCGACCAACATACCACCATAGCAGTCATTTTACTGGAAATAATTGGCGTTTAGGTTCAATCAGTCAACTATTTAACCGCATAGTGAGAGCATGCTGCATTATACAGTCGTAGGACTGTAAGATGATACTGCTGTACGTGTGTTTTGTAAAACACACCATTTTCTAGAACATTCAGACAGAAATGTCCAGTATTCAGCATTGGTCAACAGGGTTTGTTTTTCCTACTATATAATTTGTGTAGATGTTGCTATCTGTGAGATTGTGACCCGTTTGACCTCCCTGAACGTGGCCCTAAATCTGTGAGGTCAGGGGCCCTCCCTCGTGCATGAGGGTGCGTGGAGCGTGCACGTGAGCGAGCGAGAGAGCGAGAACCCTCTCAGAGAATACTGCACCTGCTGTGCTTTCCGTTCTTCTTCTTCTTGTCCTTCTCGTTCCCTTTGTCCTTCCCTTTGCCCTTCCCTTTGTCCTTCCCTTTGTCCTTCCCTCCTTTCCCCTTGGAGTCTCCCTTCTGCTCCTTCTGCTCCTCCTTGCCCTTCTTGCCCGCCCCTCCCTTCCCGCCTTTCTTCTTCCTCCCTTTCTCCTCCTCCTCCTCGCTCTCCTCCTCGCTCTCCTCCTCCCTGGCCGCCTTCTTCTTCTTCCGCCCGGCCGCCCTTCGCCCCCCCCTTTCCTCTTGGCGCTCCGCTCCTCCTCCTCCTCCCTCGTCCTCGCTGTCCTTCTTGGCTCTCTTCTTCGGGCCTCTCTTCCTCGGGGCCTCGTCCTCGTCGTCCTCGTCGTCGTCGCTGGTGACGCGCTTGGGCTTCCGCTGAGGGGCCTTGGCTCTCCTCTTGGCCCTCCGCCTGGCCTCGTCTGAGACACACAGAGGTAGATGCTAACGCACACAGCACACGCACGCACGCTCACCGGTAAACTCTGTCGACCGGTACGTACTGTACTTTGAGACGGTCGCGACGGCAGAGGCGCAAGCTGATGAGGAACTCACCCTCGCTCCCGCTGTCTATCTCGGCGTCAATGTCCATCCCCACTGAAAGAAGTCAAAAAACACCCAGCCCCACGGTTCACTACGATACACGCTTGTCATCTTCTCAGGCTCGACCACACTGTAACAGCTGAGGGAAATAACCTAATGTCGCTCACAACCATTATGGAATCATGTTGGCAGATGCTTTTTTTTATCCAAAACAACTTTCAAGGAGGGGTTTGAACCTGCCACCTTCAGATCTGCGGTCAAATTATCCACCCCTGAGCTCATTGTGTCATTATATCATTATACATGTTGGTTGAAGGGGATGTGAACTTCCAGACTGTTCTACAGAAAGAAAAATGAAGATGAGACTCACCATCGTCGATGTCAATGGCGACGTCACTCTTCTTCTTCTTTGGAGGCATCTCTGCTCTGTGGCGGTGCAGGGATCCCCTGCTCAGGTCAGGCACAGCTCTCTGCTCTCAGCTCCTTCTCTGTCTGGTGTGTCCCCCTTTGTCTTCCTCCTCCTCTCTTTGTTTTCCCTCTTTCTCCCTCCTCTCTCTCTCTCTCTCTCTCTCTCTCTCTCTCTCTCTCTCTCTCTCTCTCTCTCTCTCTCTCTCTCTCTCTCTCTCTCTCTGTCTCTCACCCCCCGACCCTTTCTCCCAAGCAGCTCTCAAGCAAGGGTTACATCCACACACACAGACGCACACACACACCTGTACAGCTCAGCTCACACACTCTGACAGGTGCACCACCAATGTTTGGGCTGCTTTAGAGCGTCTCCTTGACAACCACCAAGTTGACATTGTCCAGGATGTGATCATCTGCAGGACATGCAGGAGACATATCAAATATATCAGCTCAGTAAAGGAAGGCAAAGGCACTGCCAATCCCAAAGACAGACCATCTCGGACCACACGCACACACATTCACGCGCACATACACACACTCGTGTAGAAACAAAGGATCCTCTTAAACACACATAAACCCCTATAAAGTGTCGGCTCATTGGAACGTTCCATCGAGTTGTAAGCCGGACATTTGAAACCAATGCACACATGAAAGAAAAGAGGTCAGGTCCCATTAAAATTCAATGAAGTGTTAAGTAAGCCTGAGGGAAAAGTGAAACGTCGAGAAGTCAGTATGGCCGTGAAGTAGCTATTTTTACATAAGCCACAAAAGAAGTTGTGCGACGGTAGTGAAAACAGGTTCGGAGGACACTGAAAGGAAAATATCCCAAGGACTACAGAGCCCAACAACAATACGTAAACAGAAGATATCTGGTTTTCCAGGGTGTGTTTTGGTGTACGGTTGTAGAGTAAGGTTGTAGGACTGTTATAGGGCTGTCGTAACCATGTGACCACGTGTGGTTAGGGCAAGCAGGTAAATAATGTATGTGAACAGGAGTCAGGCAGTAGCTTCGTAGCTACAGTTTTTTCCGATTGCTTAGACTCAACATTTTCAAATAGCACACAGTTAGTGAAACTTGACACTCAAGGAGCAAAACAGAAGCCCAGATCTGGACAACTTTAATCACATTCTCAGCCGAGCACTATGTGCAAAATACGACTCAGTGTTTTGCAAATCACTGAACACACTTTTCTACATTAGACAAAGATTTAAGATGATGTCACTTAATTGCTTTTGCCACACACATGAACGAATGGATCAAGCACAGGCATCAGGTGTACACGCACTAAAGTGCTTATAATTGTAAACATACCAATCAGGTGTAAGCACTATAAAAAGGCAACAGGTCCTGTTCTCATCAAAAATGGAAGGCAATGTTGCAGGAAGAGGGAGAGTGAGGATGAGAGGGGGAGCCCGTGGAGGAAGAGTGGTAGGGAGAGGGAGAGGTAGACCTGGAGGCCGTGGAAGAATAGGGCCAAATTTTTCAGTATCTAATGAAATTCGAACAACATTGGTTGACCATGGTCGTGAACCATGGGGCAACATTGAGAGAGGCTGGACAGAGAGTTCAGCCCAACCTCTGCAGATATACTGTTGCAACACTAATTTGGACATTTCGACAAGAGCACAGGTGAAAACGACTTTTCTCAGTACCGTACTGTAATACAACGCAACCCTGACGGCTAACTTCATTCCCCACACCTCTCCCCCACCGCCTCCTTCTACTCCTCCCCCTCCTGTGAAGAGAAACAGGTCAGTTCCCAGAATGTCACGTTCGTCTCTTTCTTCATCAAGCTGACAAATCAGTGTGTCTCCTGACTGTCATTACCAGTCGTGAATGAGTCATGTCTGTAGTGCTCCAACTCCCAGATATCCAATGATGGAGCCGGTCACAGCTCACGTCTCACACAGTGCCCGCCGCGGTCCTTGGCAGGAAACGGGCAGGCGGACTGGCAGAGGGCCAAGCTCCGGGTTGAGACAGCGGGCACGGAGATACGACTATCCCCCTTGTACCGGACACTTCCTCCTGGCTGGACTGAGGCTCAGATAAAGGTCTGGAGAGGATGTCCAGATCACGTTTGGGCTCTGTCTTTGTCAAACCCGCGTTAATGTTTAATCGCTGGCTAACGTCCCACGGAGAGCCGGATGAAAAAAATAAACAGAAGAGGCTCACTGATTCATGATACTCAGAGGACTCTGGTGAATGTTTAATGCATATTGGCCATGAATTAAACAAGCCTGTTTGTTAAATTAGCCCAAGCCAATCAAATGACGGTATCTCATTGTTGATCTCCCGGAGCAGAAAGTAGAATGGCAGGATGATTGACAGGCGAGCTCGGCAATCAATCAGTGCATAGAGAACCACAATCAGATGTCGGGACATTGGATATCCAGCTATCAGAGCCCAGGCCTGGCATATCCCCCTGCGGGCATGACGTTGATGAGCCCTGGGGCACCAAGGTCAGCTAATTGGGTTAACCACTTAGCATGGCTCATTAATACTGTTTAAGTGCAATTCATTTTCTTTGAACAGTAACCATACTTGATGGTCATGATCATGATTATTATCGTGACTTTGGTGTTACGTTTTAGGTACACTCTGGTGGTAGATCTCAGGACATTTAGACAAAGCTGGTTGATTTGGAGAATAAAAAAATACTGGCTGATAAAACACATTTCTAGGAAAGGTCAAGAAAGCTATGTCCTGTACTTTGATTGAGTGAGAAGATGAATATTAATTGTGGTCAAATGCCTGCCCTGTGAGACTTCTAGTGTTTAGACCAAATGTTACAGCATAGAGACCATGTAACATGCTATCATTCAGTCATACAAGCACTGGTTACAACTCTTTTATATTGGGTCAGTACTGAAATGTTGATGTGTGTGGTATTTGGTGTTTCAGTCAAAGCTGGGCAGGATTCCATACTTTTTTCATACACTCTGCAGTTTGTTGAAATACATATAATTGTGCTCCAGTCTACTAATATGTGTGTGTTGGTGTGTGTGTCCTACTCCAGTCCCTGGTTCATGCGTGGTAAAACCAGAGGTTATTCTCTGTGTCCTTGTGAGCTGGACACCCTGTGCACTCTGGGAGCTGGTTGCCGTGGGTTGCCAGGCAAGTGCCCTGGAGTCTGGTGGGTGTGGCTCCTGGGAACGGGGGGACTGATGGCAGGACACGCCCCCCAGAGTCTCTGAGAGGCGGGGCTTGTTGTCCACCCTTCCCCTGATTGGCCCTCTGACTCCGGCCATGATCCTCCCCCTTGTCTCCTAAGGAGGAGAGGAAAGACAACAGGGCAGAGAGAGAGAGAGAGAGAAGAGAGAGAGGGAGAAGAGAGAGAGGAGAGAGAGAGAGAGAGAGGAGAGAGAGAGAGAGAGAGAGAGAGAGAGAGAGAGAGAGAGAGAGAGAGAGAGAGAGAGAGAGGGAGAAAGAAAGAGAGAGGGAGAAAGAAAGCAGACAGAGAGACAGAGAGAGAGAGAGAGAGAGAGAGGGAGAAAGAAAGAGAGAGGGAGAAAGAAAGACAGACAGAGAGACAGAGAGAGAGAGAGAGAGAAGAGAGAGGGGAGAGGGAGAGGGAGAGGGAGAGAGGGAGAGGGAGAGAGGGAGAGGGAGAGGAGAGGAGAGGGAGAGGGAGAGGGAGAGGGAGAGAGAGAGAGAGATGAAAGAGGGAGCAGGGAAAGAACAGTGGATGAAGAGAGAGACGGGGTAGGTAGATGAGTAAATGAAAACAGAAACGTCCTTCAAATAACATCTTCCCTGAGTCCCTCAGGTGCATCCCAGTTCCCCCCGGACGTTCCAGTGTTCCTACCCCTGCGTGGCTGCTGCGAGGCGGGGATGTCGGGCTGGTGCGGCGTCGGGCCCTTCCGCGCCTCCTCCAGCTCCATGGCCGCCTTCAGCGCCGCCTTCTTGTTCTTCTTCTTGTTCTCTTCGTTTTGCTGAAGTTGAGCAAGAGGTCTGGTCAGCGTTGCGCTGTGTTTGCACACGATCCCAATAGCCACAGGAACCACACAGTTGACCTGACAGTTCCGAGTTTTGTTACAAAGTCTAATATGGACTTAATGGTCACATTGAGACTATGGTTGCATACTGCCATCTGGTGGACAGATGGTGAAAGTGGCCTACTTGTTGCTTGAAACAAGAAAACAAACAGAGAAACTAGAAATTCTGAAAACAACGCGTTCCTTACAGTTTGAAGTTTTTTCTTCAGTTCCAGGTTGGCTTGCTTGTACGTTTTGGATGTTGATTGCAGGTAATAGATTGCCAAACTGTGAGAGAAAAAATCATCAAAATATGTACTCATAGGGAAGCTTTATGCAACAGGTAAATTGAAGTGTAAGTCGGACTTAAAGGTACATTAAAGTCGAAGGCTGGTGCTTCTGCACCGGGCACCCTAATGTTCCCCGTCGCTGGGGAGGAAGACTCACACCATGAGGAGGATGAAGGGCAGCACCAAACCAGGGGTTGGAGACATAGCTGAACCCCTTACTGAACCAGGGAGGGAAGTCCGAGTCCAGGGTCTCCTGGATCACATCGTACATGCGATTCTTCCCGCTGGCGAAAGAGAAAGAGGGAGGGAGAGAGAGAGAAGAAGAGGAGGACGAGAAAGAGAGAGGGCGAGAGGGGAAAAGGGGAGGACAACAATGCGTAAGCCATGAAAGAAGTGATACTTTGAATTGACTCGGCAGTTGGTCAAACAAAACCCCCGAAAAAACTTCAAACATACCAAAAAAGACCCTGCCTCACCTGAAGGGCCCACAGTCGAAGGAGGGGGGGATGGACACGACAGTGTAGATGGCCGGCAGGGTTGACAGGAAGAGAATGACGAGCAGCATGGCCATGTAGAAGTTGTTGGAGCGGGAGGCCTTGAAGACTCTCTCCTGGGGGGCGTTGCAGCACATCACAGCCCAGCACTGCAGGTACATGGACACGTGCAGGCGCAGCACGTTGAGCGCCGGGAGGCAGGGGGCGTAGAACGCCCCCATCCTGAGAGGGGGGGGGGGGGGGGGAGGGAGGGGGGGGGGGCGAGGGGAGGGGAGGGAGGGGGACGGGGGGAGGGAGGGATTGGTTAAGACAGAGAAAGGGGGGGGATGAGAGGAAAAGAAGGTGAGAGGCAGGGAGGAAACAGGAGAACAGGAACAGGTGAGAAGGGGAAAGATTCGAGGAAGGTGGAGAAGTCGACAGAGACCTCCGAGTGCAGACGATTGAAGGAGTCGTAAACGACATCTCTCCACTTGTAGAGACACACACACCCCCTACCATATCATCCCCTGGTTGAAGATGAGGCCCAGAACATTCCCGCTGACGTCGAACTCCGAGTACGACGGCTTGCAGCAAAGATGACAGACCTTCATCAAGTTCAAATCCAAACATGGCCCTACACAGTTCCCCTTTCAGGGATCACATTATCGCTCGTGTGGATGAACACACAGTTTGACTGAAAGAGGCACTCACAAACCCGGCCTCCAGGTCCCAGCACCAGCAGTGGTTGAGGAAGCGAACGAGCACAGCTCTCAGGAAGTCTCCGACCAGGAGAGTGATGTATGTGGTCATCGTGTCAGATATGATGAGGCGGACAAACTCCTGCACGGGACGAGAAGCAGGTGAGAGATGTGGCGGAGGGCATATTTACTGTGTAGATATACACACATACACTTTCTGTGACTTAGTCTGTCTCCCTCGCTCTCTCTCTCTCTCTCTCTCTCTCTCTGTCTCTCTCTCTCTCTCTTTACCTCTTCCTCCCTCTCTCTCTTCTTCTTCTCTCTCTCTCCATCGCTCCCTTTTTCTCTTCTTCTTTTCTCTCTCTCCCTCTCCCTCTCTCTCACCCCCCCCCCCCCCCCACACACACACACACACACACACACGCTGTACTCGCCTGTCCCACCATGGTCTCCCAGCAGGGTCCTCGGGGGATGTCGGCGGGGTGGACGCTGAAGGGCGGAGCCGTGCTGTTCTCCGGCCGGCTCTCGTTCAGCAGCCCCGCCTCCCAGAGGGTCATGTTCTGCTTCACCACCTCCTCCTCCTCCCTCTGACACACACACACACACACGTTGCTCGGATACAGAACTCGCTGTCGTGACGTGGGATGTGTGTAGTAAATACAGTCTGTTCCTACACTCTGACCAACCAAAAACTGTTAGAACTGTGTACTTTTGATCCTTGAAACCATCAGACCATAGAAGGGTTCTCTGTAGAACATCTCATTAGGAGAGGTCTACGTGGAACCTTTCGAAGACAGTTCTAGACACAGCCCTTCATTTTGGGCTGGAAGTAGAACCCTCTGGAAGGGTCTCGGGTTAAATCAAAAGGAGTTCACCTGTGGGGACGAGCTGAAGAACATGATGCTGACATGATTTAAAGTCAGCACCTTTATTTTGAAAAGTGCAGACCTGCAGACGCCCGTACATCAAGGCGCCCGGCCGTCCAGACCGCCGGCCGTCGTCCGCTCACCTTGAGGTTGATCTCGTCCATGAGGGCGATGATGAAGGTGTACAGGTTCCCCAGGAAGAGAGCGAAGATCCTCCCCAGCTGCCACTGCAGGGCGATGCGAGGGTGGTAGTCCTCCAGGGCGCTGATGACATCGAACAGCATGGGGCAGAACATGCCCAGCAGAGACATCACCATGTTCACCTGGCAGCCGGGGACAGGGGTCTTACACACAAACACCGACACGACACGCACACCAGACATGCTCCACGCTCACAGTTTCACCTTAACGCTGGAGGTGTTTTTCATATCCGACTGTGGGACAGTCATTAACGACTGACTGGAAGGACATTGAGTCGGCAGGGAGTCAGGTGGCTGAGCGGTTAGAGAATCGGGCTAGTAATCAGAAGGTCGCTGGTTCGATTCCCGGCCGTGTCAAATGACGTTGTGTCCTTGGGCAAGGCACTTCACCCTACTTGCCTCGGGGGGAATGTCCCTGTACTTACTGTAAGGCGCTCTGGATAAGAGCGTCTGCTAAATGACTAAATGTAAAATGTAATGAGTTTAATATCCACAAGGTGAGGTGCAAGTATTAGCAAGCTACACGCATGAACGTAAATCTCTCGACATTTGCACACACATGCATTCAGAGGGTTATCTCACCTCCATCAGAGGTTACACAATGCATCTCTTCAGCTCTCTCTCTTTTTTCTCACCCCCCCCCCCCCCCCCCCCCCGCCCCCTCCTCCCCCACAACACACCCACGCCTCCTCCTACCTCGTTCCTCTCCCACCAGCTGTGGCTCTCCAGTCCGTCCAGGGCAAACTTCTGGGAGCGACGCACCACGTAGTAGATGAGGTAGCCACTTCCTGCCAGGCAGCACAGAACCAGGAAGTTGGCCAGCACACGCAGGAAGCGGGTCAGGTGGATGTTGTCATCCTTCCTGCTCTCCTGTTCCTCCAAGATGGCTTCCTGGGAAGGAGAGACAACACACACACAATCACAGACACACGCAGTCACACACCAAGAATCCCCCGCATACGCAGACACATACACAAACACACGTGCACACAGTCACACACACACAGTCACACAAACACACTCGCCAAGAACGGCCCACGCTTCCTGTTCATGGTTTCACCTTAAAGCTGGTGGTGATGGAGGCAAACTTGTTGTCGGCTGTCTCCGTGTTCCCGATGAGGTAATCCCAGCTGGTGAACACCTTCCAGCTGAAGTTGAAGTTGTTGTCGTCTCCTCCCCCCTCCTCGTTGGCATTCCGGGCCATTCTAGAACAAGGGGATCCATGTGTCAATCACCTTGAGAGAGACTGGTGATGGACATTGACAGCAACGTACGGGAGGTAGGATTTCAACCTCTTCATCAGCGGTCGAATGCTCTAAGATGAGCTATGTCCCTCCTTTGTTACCAAACAGTCAGAGAACAGAAGTGATGACTTCGCTGTACCCACTGAACTGAACCCACTGAGCTGAACCCACTGAGCTGAACCCCCTGAGCTGAACCCACTGAGCTGAACCCACTGAGCTGAACCCCCTGAGCTGAACCCACTGAGCTGAACCATTCCCTCAGAGCAAACGCTTCCCAACAACTCAGGCTTCAACGGCAGCCAATCGCAGGCGTGCTACTCACGTCCGTATGACCACCATGTAGCTGTAGGCGACGGTTCCCACACCAACCAGGAAGTAGGAGAGGGGCATGCGGAACTTGAGCCAGCCAATGGTACGCTGGCTGTTATAGAATCCATAGAAGAGCACAGAGTACTGTGCATAGCCCTGGGACACATAGACACACGCACGCACACGCAAACACATGCACACAATCACACATATTAGAGCTCTGAGTCGGGCAGAGAGCCTACGTGTTAACGGACTGTTATCTGAGTGTAATAATGAGAATGTAATATTCAAATGTCACGGTGAATTCACTCAGCGGGAACGTTTTCTCCAAAGCAACACGTGGGAAAGAACCTCGAAGATACGTTTGTATTCCCGTCAGACTCATCGCCTCACATAGACAATGGTGGTTGCGTTTTGTAAAGAAGCCGCGCCCACTCCGCAGCGTACAGGGGTGGATTGGAAAGCGACTTCTTGATCTGCATTTGAATGCTCTACCCAATGAGCTATGCCCATCCTTTATTACCAAACAGCCATAGAACAGAGATCCTTACCCCAAAGTCCCACAAGATTGCAAAGTCCATGGCACTGGCTTCCTCAGATCTCGGTACTGTCTTTCTAGGCATGCTGCCATAAGGTCTTCCCATCAGCGCCTAGAATGGCGAGAGAGACAGAGAGAGGCAGCAGTCGCTGGTCCTTACTGCACACACAGAACCCTGACAGGGGAGAACGTTAGTACTGTGCTATGGAACCCTGACAGGGGAGAACGTTAGTACTGTGCTATGGAACCCTGACAGGGGAGAACGTTAGTACTGTGCTATGGAACCCTGACAGGGGAGAACGTTAGTACTGTGCTATGGAATGCTGTGGTTGAGATGATGGTGTTGCACTGTAGTTTAGAGGTTAGTTCTTGGTTAGTTAGGGGAGTCAGGTGGCTGAGCGGTGAGGGAATCGGGCTAGTAATCCGAAGGTTGCCAGTTCGATTCCCGGTCATGCCAACTGACGTTGTGTCCTTAGGCAAGGCACTTCACCCTACTTGCCTCGGGGGAATGTCCCTGTACTTACTGTAAGTCGCTCTGGATAAGAGCGTCTGCTAAATGACTAAATGTAAATGTCTAAATGTAGTTCTGCACAGTGCCTGGTAAAATACAGATTTGTTCTGCCCAACTATGCACTTCTTTATTATCTGTACTTTCTATAGGAACTGATTACATGTCGCTCTGGATAAAAGTGTCTGCTAGATAAATAAAATGTTGTGTAAATGTGGATAGTAAGATGGTCTGGGAGGAGATGGTTGGCTTACCTCAGGAACCATGACCAGGCCAAAGGTCAGTCCAAACAGGATCAGGTTGATGCCGTACATCCACCTCAGGAAGATGAAATAGGAGGCCACCGATGAGCCGAAATGACCTTGGGGACACAAGGAACAAATCGACGATCGAACCAACCCTTAAATCATGGAGGATGTGGATGAAGGTGGTGGGACAGAACCATTGAAGGTCAAAGTTGATGAGGACAGGGCCATGAAGGTCATAGCTCAGAAGGAAAAGGCCGCGAAGGTCAAAGTTCAGGATGAGAAAGGTGTTTAGATAGGCGTACATAGGCGTTCTGTACTCACTCTCAATCTCTTTGATTTTCATCTCCCACGGAATGCAAGCGGTTTTGAAGTTCTCAAAGTCTCGCCGGAACTTCATCCATTTCTGACAGAAGAAAAAACAGTCCAGCAATGAGATATAGTCTCCATAAACTCTGTCTCTCTCTCTCTCTCTCTCTCTCTCTCTCTCTCTCTCTCTCTCTCTCTCTCTCTCTCTCTCTCTCTCTCTCTCTCTCTCTCTCTCTCTCTATCTCTCACTCTCTCTGTCTCACCTTGTTCATCAGGACTTTGTAGGCGTACAGCTTCCTGCCCTTGCCTTTCCCCAAAGCTCCCTCGAACTTCTCCACAAACTTCTGAGACTCCCTGCGAGAGTGGGAGGAATTCTGTTAGATCAAAGACACACATTGTTATTATTAGACTCACAAACACACCCCACACAGACAGACAGCGTGTCAGTACCCCAGACTAGTCAGCTTCTTCTTCATGGACCATGGTATCCCTCTCAAGGTGTGGATGAGTTTTTTTCCTGTCATCCACGGCCTCCTTCAGCTTCTCCAACTCCTCAGGTGACAACGTCTCCGGCTTCACCTCCTCCTCCTCTCCTCCCTCCTCCTCCTCCTCCTCTTCCTCCGCCTCCTCCTCGCTCGACTCCTGCTGTGAGCTTGCAAATGAAGGGAAGGTTCATTTGTCGTTGTTTCAGGCCACGGCTGTTTGCGTGTGTGACATTGGGAGTGGATGGAAAACCTCTCAGGTCGAGAGAAGAGGGAGAGGGGTCGATACTTGCGGGATGTTACCTGCTCTCGATGTCCTTCTTGCGCTTTTTCTTCTCTGCAGGACAGGTCGGCTGTTTCTTTCCTTTCTTTGGCTCCGCCTTTCTCTCGTCCGATTGGCCGCGCCCACGTGTCTTTCTCCTCGGCGCGTCTCCTCCTCCCCCTTCTACCCCTTGCGTCCGTTCTCTCCGCCGTTCGTTGTTGACGTTCTTCTTGGTTTTGGCCACCTCGCCGCTCTGCCCCTCCTCCTCCTCCTCCCCCCCCTCCAGCCTTTCTCCTTCTCTGCCTCGCCCTCCCCCCTTCCCTCCCCCTCTTTCTCCTTCCCCTTCTCGCCTCCGATTCTGCCGTCTCCTCCGACATCGCTTCTCCCCGTTTGGAGGCTGTTCTTGGGGCGTTTCGCTTCCTCTTTTTGTCTCGCCGTCTCCCTCGATCCTTCTCCTTCCCCCTGTCTTCCTCCTCATGTCGCTCCGCAGATTCCAAGACCTCTTCCAGGTCACCTGGAGCAGAAACACAGACGCATCCTGAGCTCGGATCCAGGAACAGGGGAGGAGAAGCGGACTGATGGGGAGGAGTGGGGGAGGGATGGAGGAGGGACTGTGGAGGGAGGAGAAACAGAGGAGGAGCAATGCCACCTCCACCTGTCGATCCCTCCAGTCCTCCAGATAGCCTCGACAGACTGTTTTTACATACCTGCATCATCCAACCCAATGCTTACTGTTAGGAGATAAAGAAGCAGATTAAAAACAGTTCCCTTCATTTTACTGCGCACGGTTTTTCTAATCAAATAGCCCTTTGGCCCTTTTTACAAGAAATGTCACACAGGGCTTGCAAGATGACCACAGATCAGCACTTATAACCAACCTAAACCCTCAAACATCACATATCATAACGAGATCACACACTGGGATATATCTATACAGATATCAAATATCTATGTATGAACTGTAGATTTCCCCCTTTAATGGATACATAATATAAAATAATAGAATTGTACTTATTGTACATCATTTAGGTTACAACAACATTGATTGTTTTAAGATGTGCAAAAGAAAATGTGACTCTCTGATGTGATTTGACTCTGACCCCCTCCCCCCCCCCCACGCACACACACACACACACACTTCCCTCCATCTGACCTGTCCCCTGTTGTCCCCCCAGACCTCATTGTACCCTGACAGGACAAAGCAGACCAGTGACAGCTTCAGCAGGTGCTGCTGGGCCGCTGGCTGGGTGGCGTGCGGGGCGGGCGGGGCGCTGGCGTAACCCGAGAAGGCGAGACACACGGGTCATTACTGACGCGCCCGCCAGACACAAAGAGGACAAAGACGGGTCCTAATGAGGTACCTACAGCCCTGTGGGTGGGTGTGTGTGTGTGGTGTGAGCGTGTGCGATTGTGTGCGATTGTGTGTTTAGTGGTTGTGTGCGCGGGTGTGTGTGTTATTGGGGGTGGTTGTGTGTGGGTGTGTATCTATGTCTGGGGAGTGGGGATGTGGTGGTGTGTGTGTGTGTGTGTGGTGGGTGTGTGTGTGTGTGTATTTGTGTCTGGCGAGTGAGGATGCCCCTGTAGCTAAAGACAACACATAAAGCTTCTTTCGGATCAGTGATATCACCAATCCCCACAAGGGTGATCTAACGGCCAATAACAATGTCTCAAAGAGGAGATCAGGAGAAAGGACCAATGAAAATAAGGATTTTGTGAACTCAGTTAAACTGTCGTGATCATTGAACGCATGTCTAAGCTACATGAGCCTCACACCTCACCTACAGAAGCCTATCATCCATCCTAAACCGGTAACTTATCATCCATCCCAACCAATAACCTATCATCCATCCTAAACCAGAAACCTATCACCCATCCTTAACCAGAAACCGATCATCCATCCTCAACCAGCAACCTATTATCCATCCTCAACCAGAAACCTGCACAGACTCCTAACAGACACCCCACATCATTACAACCACAGAGAGACCCCGAGGTGGATCTTACCGTCGCTCTCGGAGGTGATCCCAGTGGGCTGGAGCATCTTCCTCTGTCCTCCCTCGCCGCTCCAGAGAGCTGCTCCTCTTCTGCCTCAAGTCAGGATGAGGTCAATGGCAACCTCACCCTCATCCAGCTCGTCTTTGAGAGGGCGTACCTGCACCAGTGAGTGCGTGTGAGTTTGTCTGCGGGTGTGTGTGTGTGTATGCGCGTTTGTGTGCTTGTATGGGTGTTTGCGTGTGTGTTTCAGTATCTGTGCGTGCACGTCTGTGTGTGTGAGGGAGAGAGAGAGAGAGAGAGAGAGAGAGAGAGAGAGAGAGAGAGAGAGAGAGAGAGAGAGAGAGAGAGAGAGAGAGAGAGAGAGAGAGAGAGAGAGAGAGAGAGAGATAGAGAGAGAGAGAGAGAGAGGGAGATGGGAGGACACGAACAGCCACCAAGTTCCCTTTTCCCTCTAATCCAGCGACCCACAACAGGAACAATACCATGCTGGAAACCCAAGACACCAGCAATTTCACTAGCTTTCAATTATTCAACACAGTTATGACTGCCTTTAGACAGTGGTGAGTGGTGTGTGTGTGTGTTGACCACAGAGAAGTGAAGGGCATGTTCTTCTCAGTCCTTTGTCTGTTAGTTTGGTGTATGAACATGAACATGAACTTGGTGTATTGCCACCAATGGTTGAATCACCTCCCCACCTCCATCAGAGACACTAACTGTCTCTCCACCTTCAGGAAAAGGCTAAAGACGCACTTGTTCTGGGAGTACAACGGTACATAAGAAAGATTTGTTGGATCACATGTTAGTTTATTTCCTTCAGGAACACAACGACAATTATTGAGGGACTTGTTGCACTTTTGAGGATCATGTTGTTAAATTGTAATTTAACTACTTTTTTTAACTACATGCTATTCTGGTTCTACCCATTGGCACTTATTTGCTTTTCACAATGTATGCTTCATGTTTTGGCTACCCGCAATGTTTTTGGGGCTCGTTGTTTATGATCATTGACCTATGCACTTTTTGTAAAGCTTTTTCTTGTAAGTCGCTTTGGATAAAAGTGTCTGATAAATGAATAAACGTAAATGTAGCTTGTTCTGTTGACGAAGACCTGTACCGAATCATGAACCGAGAACAGAGATGAGTGGCCAGAGAGTAGGTTTATGTGAAAATGCTGGCAAATTCTGGACTGAACTGAACATCTGGAAAGATGTGTGGATTGGTTTTCCGTCGTTTGTGTATTCATGTGTCAAATTAAACCAGAGTAGAGAATACAGTTGCAAAGGAGATAGCAAAACGGCAGCCTCACTTACATTACATTTAGTCATTTAGCAGACGCTCTTATCCAGAGCGACTTACAGTAAGTACAGGGACATTCCCCCGAGGCAAGTAGGGTGAAGTGCCTTGCCCAAGGACACAACGTCAGTTTGCATGACCGGGAATCAAACTGGCAACCTTCGGATTACTAGCCCGACTCCCTCACCGCTCAGCCAACTGACTCCCTATCTCCCTATCACTTGTGTGTGCACACTTCCACGTGGGTGTGTTTAAAAAAAGGATACCACTTTTCTTTCCAGGATGGGCACCAGATGGAGCCCAAGGATCAGCTAAATAATTAGCTATTTCATATTACACATTCATATGTTTTTTCAGGGCAAGGATTTTGATTCTATAATACTGGATCCCATTCAATGTAGGTCTGTGTCCAGACAAAGGATAGAGAGAAGAAAAAAATAAGTAAAAGTTTGCTTTCGTTCTTAAAGCTAGAGTGCACAAGAATGACCCTTACATTTGCATTCCTTCCGTCGACTGGTATAATTCTTCCATAGCCCCCAAATCCAAAAGTAGCTTTTGATTTTAGAGAGGAGACCTATGAAAGTAAATAGAAACCAAAGGAATAACCAAACATTCGTCAGTTTTGCTCCTATAGACTCCCTGCCTGTGAAAGATCTGCTCAACCTCAGATTTGATTTCCATTAGGAGACGCTTCGAATAACCACGAGGCTCCAAAGTCAGTGTGGGTTACAGGGTTAGAGTTTTCTCTAATCCTAATTAGCAGACGTTATCCTATTAGAGGTTAGCGTTGCTGCCAATGCTGTGGCTAATGAAGACAGAACAGAGTCCCATCCGGACGGGTGAGGAGACATGGAAAAACATCCGCTAGTTTAATAGAATCATCATGGCTGAGCTGGTTTGAGATTAATTTCTGCTAAAGAGAAGATCAAATGCTTGAGGAGAGAAGGAGGGTAGGAGAGAAGGCCGTTCTGGGGATTATCCCGTCCGATGAACATAGGACAGGAAAGGAAAGGGAAAATATAGCTGCAAGCAGCAATGACGGATTCCTCCTCACAATGGCAACATTTTGTCAAATTGACATGTTAGAGGGTTAGACTTAACTGCTGCCAAAGGAACCGTAAAAGCACATTTCAACCTGCAAAATTCTAAATCTGTGCATGTCGAAACACCGACCCCAGGGTTACAGATGCTACACTCACTAACAAACTGAGCCAGGGGCACTGTCATGTTGGACAGCATGTTTGTCTGAGTGCACTAAGTGACTGACGTGAATGGGACTTAATGTCCAACGTAGTCTCACAATATCGATCAAAATACAACTTGTCAACACGAGGCAAGAAATCCAATACGCTGGTTAGATGTAGCATAATCTTATCTGCAAAACACCAGAGCGCTTTTGTGTATTATTTACCTCAGAGTGAAACATTATGACTATAGGTAGCCGAGCTAAGTGTACTGCTTGCTTTGAATTGGCTTACAGTCTCGTTAAACAGATAGTACTAGTTGTGTTCAGTTGTTGCATGAAAAATAAGATGTTTCTCCTATGGCAAGCATTGTCAGATGGTTTGGTTTGATCTCAAACAGATGTAATTCTTGACAGGAGAACATCCACCCATGTGCATCCCACACATACCCACACATGCACACACGCAAATTGGATTAATTGTGTGTCATGAGAATATACAGCGATGTGACCACTGGCTACACTGATGTCATCTAAACAGAGACATTTGCTTCCTGCTGTGTGGTACGAACCAAACCCACCTCTGCTTCCTGCTATGTGGTACGAACCAAACCCACCTCTGCTTCCTGCTGTGTGGTACGAACCAAACCCACCTCTGCTTCCTGCTGTGTGGTACGAACCAAACCCCCCTCTGCTTCCTGCTGTGTGGTACGAATCAAATCCACCTCTGCTTCCTTCTTCAAACTTATGGTGCATTTCATCTTGTTTGTTTGTGAGGATGGTGTGTGTATAAATGAATATACAGCCAAGTAGGCTGTATGTCTGAAGATAAGAGGACACATTTTGCAATGCAGATCAAATTCATTTTCAAAAATCCAAGAAGCAAGGGATTTAAAACACAGGTATGTCTACTCAAACTACAATTCTCAAGGACTGTGGTCTTCATAGAAACGTATAAATATCAGTACAGTAATAGTCAGTTCCTGTTACAGAAAACACTATTAATAGCCAGTATTGTCACAGAAACACCATTAAAAGTCAATCCTGTCACAGAAACATAATGAGCCAGTCCTGTTAAAGAAACACAAGTGAAAGTCAGTCTTGTTACACAAATATGAAATTTGACAAAGACAGAACAGGCCACAGGTTGACTCTCGGTAAAAACAACAGGTATAAAGTAAACAACAACAGGCATAAAGTAAATAATTACCAGGAAAACAGTAGTGAGACCGTAACCAACAACAGTAATGAGGTAAACACAAATTACAAGGGACTAGTGGTTAATCTATACAGGTTTATAGGTGGAGCCTTCAGCAAGGATGGGGCAGCCAGATGAGCCAGGAGGGTGGCCATCTTTACTCGACGCTGCAGTACTCCTCGACGCTGTTCTCCCCGTGGCGGAGGCATCTCCTGCCGCTCCAGCAGCCGGTACCGGGAACGACACGCGGTTCACATAGCTGCCACTCGACACCAGCCGCACCACAGAGTTGTCACAGCCTATCTTCATCTGGGCTGAGGACGAGGACAGAGACGGAGGGAGGGAGGGAGAAATAACAGTCGGAGAAACAGGCAGACAAAGAAGAACAAAGCAGGAGAGAACGCACCAGAATTACAAAGTTGGCAACAAAGTTTCGCACACAGCGTGTTGTAGATGGTAGGTTACTGTGTATGTGTGTGTGTGTGGTCAAAGACACTCACCCAGTCCAGAGACAGAGTAGCAGAGGTCAGCCAGGGGGAACATCTTGGAGGTGTCCACTTCCGTTCCCCCCCAGCAGCTCCACATAGTCTCCCGTAGCAACACACCCCGTCCTCCCCCGCACCTGCCACAACACACACACACAGCTGCTACACGCACACTGCAAGGACATGGTACACACACACACTGCTGGCACACACATACAAACTGCAAGGACATGTACACACACACTGCTTCTACACACACATACACACACAAACACTTCTGGAACACACACACACACACCACTAGGACACATTCCCACTGCTGGGGCACACACACACTGCTGGGACACCAGATATATGTGTGTCTGTGTGATGTTTATGTGTGTGTGAGAGTGTCTGTGCATTTGTCTGCGCTGTGTGTGTGTGTTGGAAAGAGAGATAGAAAGTGTGTGTGTGTCTAACCAGCGGGCTGAGCTGGTTGCTGGCAGCCTGTCCCAGGCTCAGCTCAGTGAGCTGCACCCTCCACAGGATAGATGATGGAGAAGCTGCAGTTCCTGCTCAGGTGGGAAGGACCATGGTGAAGCTGCCCTCGGGACTCTGAGACATGACGTTGCAGGCTGGAAACACACACACACAAGTTGGTTCTAACCTCTAACCCTAACCTTAAACCTTCATTTAATTCTAACCCCAACACTGATTTCAATCGTACTCTAAATCCCTTAAAATGCCCCAAAAAGGCATTTGAAGTTATGCAGCACAGCAAAAGAGTCCCTCGAGGTCTAGTTGTTCACGTTTCACGGTACCTGTGAGCACATTTGGTCCCCACAAGGGTAGTGAAACAAGACCACACACACACACACACCACTTAAATCTTCTCGAACCACACTCTCTCTCACTCTCCCCTCCACACCCCCACAGACACTCACGGAAGGGGTTGTGTAGCTTCCGGACGTTGAGCGTGAAGCCGCTGTCAGGACTGTGGACGCGGAAGAAGAGCATGGCCACGTTCTGGGAGGAGAGGGTGGCGCCCCACCGCAGGTCCGGAGCTGCAGTAATCAGAGTAGCGCTGCTGGACGGGCAGAGGGTGGTCCTGGCTGCTGGGGAACTTCTCTCCCTTCAGAACCCAGCCGTCAAACACCTGCACACCAACACAGGTGGAACTGTAAACACCTGCATGTACATGGATACAGAGAAACCATGCCCCAGACCAACTCAGCAGAACTGATGCATTGAAATTGAATTGAGCTTGTATCAATCGACGACTTCGCAAGCAGCAGTGCGTCCAGAGATCTAATCGGATCATGTTGGTGTCTCATCTCCTCTGCCTCTTAAACATGGATGCCGGAGGCTGACTTGATGGCTGCGTTGTACAGTAAGTGTTCAGCGACGGTCTGCAATTCTGTGCGTCTCGTGTGTGTGTGTGTGTGGGGGGGGGGGGGGGGGGGGGGTGGGGTGTGTGTGTGTGGAGGTGGGGGTGGGTGGGGTGGGTGTACATGAGCGTGTGAGTGTGCGTTCACCTTGATGAAGTCTCCGGCGCTGCAGTCGATGTTGGTGTGGGAGAGCTCCACGCTGATGAGCTCCGAGGGCTCGGCGATGAGGAAGACGGCGCAG